>NC_090181.1:16484368-16651868 GCF_024679245.1 Pseudorasbora parva
TGTGTGTGTGTGTGTGTGTGTGTGTGTGTGTGTGTGTGTGTGTGTGTGTGTGTGTGTGTGTGTGTGTGTGTGTGTGTGTGTGTGTGTGTGTGTGTGTGTGTGTGTGTGTGTGTGTGTGTGTGTGTGTGTGTGTGTGTGTGTGTGTGTGTGTGTGTGTGTAATAGTCCAGCATTACTTTGTTCTAATGAGCCCATATGGTGTCAACTCGCTTAGCACGGGGGAAAAAACACTGCTTTGACTGGTTGCTTGTTGTAGTGGGTAATGATCCGGGCTGGTAATTGAAAAGGTGTAGGATAAATCCATGGAAGGGTTTATCTCTGAGCTTTTACCCTTGTGCCCTTGAACAAAGTACTTGTCCTCATGTTACACCAGTAGACCTGTCCTAGTAATACATCTGTCACTTTGGACAAAAGTGTCTGTTATATTTATTCTTATTCTTGCTCCATACTTTGGTGTTCCTGTTACTTTTTTAAGCAACCGTTTCTGATATAGCCTACTATTATCTAGCAAAAAACACCACCTTGTCCCACCTTAATAAGATTACAAGTACAATGTAAAAAATGGAAGTTCTGTTTCTTTACAAAATGACATGACCAACTACTGGCCTGGCATGTATATTTCCATATTTATTACTTTGTTGTTGTGTAAACATACACTTAGGCTGGTTTTAAGTCCACTTTTAGACATACACTCGCAAACTTCCCAAGAACATCCCCTCAGGGGAACCCCACCGCCATTTTGCGTTCAACTTTGTCAAGAGGGAAGTTTATTTGGATGGATCCTCAAACCCCTTGATTTTGACAGAGGGAACGAGTCTACTCAACATATTTCAGGCGGATCCATACATAGCTACCACTATCTCCAGTCATCTCAATGTTGTTCCCTCATGTGTGTGCTCCTATGACACATACTAATACACTGTAAAAAATAGATATAAATAAAAAATTGAAAATCCGGCCCCATTTGAAAATTGTCTAGTGACTGATCACATCTACATTTTTCAGTTGGCCAAATTACATTTCTGTGAATTGATGCAATTTTATTAATAAAAATTAATTTTTTTACATTGTATACTTCTTACATCACAAGTATCTTCAATTAGCTGTTAATAAATTATGTTCCTGCCATATCTGCAAATAAACCTACCTGTTTGAGTGTTACCTCAGTTCTGGTCATTGGGTCTAAGCCCAAACATGACAACTAAAAATCTACATTTGTTTAAAGGTGCACTATGTAGTATTTTTGCTGTAAAATATCCAAAAACCACTAGGCCAGTGTTATATATTTTGTTCAGTTGAGTACTTACAATATCCCAAATGTGTCCAAATATTTGAAAATTGTGAGAAAATTGCTATTTTAACCAATGACCCGAGACGTGTCAGCATAACTTCTGAGGAAGTCGCCTGTCAATTGCGTCATATCTGCGCTACCCTTGGTTTCGGGTTTTATTTGGCAGAAGCGCTTTACTCTTAGCAGTGTGAACAAGTGAACATACAGTGTAACGTCGTAACATCATTTTCAGCACACTTAAATGTATCTAATATGATAAACAGAGCTGCATTACCTTATAATCATGACCGGAAAAGCAGAAATAGTGCAGGCGCGCCCGGCGAATGTGTCCCGTCATAATAAAAGTCCCGGTGTTCGCGAGGCGGTGTTTGTGTAACAATCGCTCCAGCAGCTGTGCTCAGCTCCACATCACTCGGTCCTGCTCTGCTTCTTACTACAGTGACTTTAATAACCGCATCCATCAACATAATTTCTGGCCGAGTCCTACTTTCCACCGGCTGTGAGGTGAGGAATTCATAATCAAAGGCTTAATCAATAGGCCTATTTATCTTCCTATATTATTATAATGATCTTTCCAGTTATGATTTTGCTTAAGAGAACCCCTGATTGTTTCTTGTTTTCTAAAGTGTGTGTTTGGTCTCTGAGGAGTGAAAGAGGGTCTGGCCTAGGTGATGTGTCACTGAACACTTGATAGAAACAAGCTGTGGTGTGTTTGGATTTTGGAGGTATCACACACCCCTAACATGCCAGGAGTGCAGGAACAGTGTTTCCTCACTTAGCCTCGTTTCTAGATATGAAATATGGATTTGTCTTTCGTTTAACTTATTATATTTGATTATATTTCCTTTTACTGAAATACTTAATAGTCAAGATGAATATTGCCTGTACTAGTGTCTGTATCTCCACTGAGAGAAAGCACATGTAGTATCAGCATGTTTTGGAGAAATGTATTGTTTATAATTAGTTAAGATGTTCCCAACCTTGGAGGAAACCAGTATTCTCTGGAATTGTGTGTGTGTGTGTGTGTGCGTGTGTGTGCGTGTGTGTGTGTGTGTGTGTGTGTGTGTGTGTGTGTGTGTGTGTGTGTGTGTGTGTGTGTGTGTGTGCCAGATTTATCCATACCTAATGTTGGAGATGGACATTTCTGCAGACGACGCCAGACTTGAAGATGCTTTTCGGTGGCCTCTGAGGTCATTGTGATGTAATTCTAGTTATCCGGAGACGACTAGTCTACCTAGTTTGGTGATATGTGCCCCTATCTGTCTGTGTGGAAAGTTGCTTCCATTGCATTTTATCTAAGCCAATCAGAAAGACATGGATAGACCTTGAAAAAAGTATAACTTTTGGGACAATTGTGTGTACACCCTTAAAAATAAAGGCACCGGGAAGAATGGCATCACTGTGGGGTTTCACAGTGATGCCATAGAAGAACCATTTTTGGTTCCCCAATTAAAGAACTGTTTAGTGAAAGGTTCTTTAAAGAACCATTTTTTTCTAACCATTTTATAGTCTAAAGAATCTTTTTGCACTACTAAGAACCTTTTGTGCAATGGAAAGGTCTTTGGATATTAAAGGTTCTTCATGGAACCATACACTTTGCCAAAGAACCATTTAAGAAGCTTTATTTTTAAGAGTGTACGATTGGGCGGGCCAACGAAATGGTGAGAGAGGTAGCGCGGCCTACAAACTTGTGAGACCAGAAGCTGGCTTCTGCTATTAAAACTGCAAACTATTCTTAAGTAAATTGCAATGTAGTGTTTGTGGTAAAATAATAATAATAATAAAAAAAAAATGTAATAAAGAATACCAGTCACAGCAGCACCTGTTCTCCCCGCCACCATATTTAAAGTTTGTGGCCTGCCCATCTCGGGTTTCAAAATTATCCCTCTGAGCTTCCCAGTGGTAAATGCAACTTGAGAAGGCGTTTATGTCCAATTTTTACCTAGGATACTCGTATTTACAAAAATTCCGAAGTACTTATTGTTTATTGATTATTAGAAAGAAAACAGTGGAATATACAGTTTTGCTTGTTGAGATTTAGCCTTAAGAACTGATTTGATTCCACAAACATGGCAGTTTACAAGTTCTCCAGTGATTTGTTTCCTGTTGGACTGATTAAAAACCTGCACTCTGACTATAAAATTCCACTGCAGAAGGTGAGTGAATTAGCCTGACGTGGTCATACTCAATTCTAGTCAGAATATGAGTCTGAAACCGCTCCTTTGGGCTGTGATTATGGGGCGAGTTTCAACCAAACCAGGAAAGACCTCAATTGGATAGACCTACAACCAATCAGAGCAACGAAGCAACGTCAACAGAGCTCAACTGCACTGTGTTGCCAAGTCCGTGTTTTTTTTTCTCCTGCGGGTTGAAGCGACTGTTATGTGATATAGAGACCCATGAGTACGAATTTTAGCAGGCAACCATGCCAAAATAACACACATTGTACCTCCCAAACACCTTCTTTTTCCGGAGAACCCCCCCGAGAAGCTATTGTTTAGGGCTAGTAGTTGGCGGGTTTTGTTGTAAAAACTTGGCAACCCTGTCTGCATGCGCACTGGAATAAACGATCTTTGCGGTGTTGAAAAAATTCATTGGTCCGAACAGTTTCTGTTCGGAGATGATTACTCCTCTATGGAGCGAGGCCAGACCGAACTCCCCGACCTAAACATTTTGTGGGCGGGGCTAAGTTCGGCCGGCATCCAGGCTACCAGTGAAAATGTGACATGTTACACAATGACGCTGGTTTTTCTTTTCCAGATTTCCACATTTTCACCTTTCTACTGTCCTCTCTTTATTACCTCTCCCCTAGTTTATATTAATTATTCACAATTGTCTGCATTTAAAGTCATTCACACGTGTGTGTGTGTGTGTGTGTGTGTGTGTGTGTGTGTGTGTGTGTGTGTGTGTGTGTGTGTGTGTGTGTGTGCGTGTGCGTGTGCGTGTGCGTGTGCGTGTGTGTGTGTGTGTTTGTGAAATATGAGGAGACAAATGTGTATAATGACATGGGTATGACATAGGTATTACAAGGAGAGGGTGACTTATGAGGACATTGGCCATGTCCTCACTTTTCAAAATGCTTATAAATCATACAGGATGAGTTTAAAAAAAAAAAAAAAAAATGCAGAATGTTTCCTGTGATGGGTAGGTTTAGGGGGAAGGGGCAGTGTAAGGGGATAGAAAATACGGTATGTACGGTATAAAAACCATTATGCCTATGGAATGTCCCCATATGTCACAAAAACAAACGTGTGTGTATGTGTGTTTACAGTAATAAGCGTATAAGAACTGTGAGAAAGCTTTGTCTTTCGGTGAAAAGTGAGAATGAGTTATGTGACAGAGAGTGATGCAGCAGTGGAGAGGGAATAGTCTCCTGAAAGCTTGATTTCCCAGGGTCCTCTCTGGTTCAGCTGCTGAAACTGCCGCCTGGTTAGAGCTGAATAATGAGTCTGTTAAAACGAGAGATCTTGTGTGATGGTGTGTGAATGGCTCGGTGGGCAGCTGGGTGTTAGGTGCGCTAAACGAGAGGGTTTTATTATCATTCCATTTCCCATCTCTTTTTGAAGAATCCTTTTGCAGTGTATAACCCATTTTTACTCTTCTCCCCTGCGAGAACATCCCATTCCTTCTTTTATATCCTCTCCTTAAACTACAAGCAAATAATGGAGGAGAAATATACTGCGTTACAATTGTTTTCGCATTAAATATTGATCCAAGAGTCACAATTACAGTCAATCTAAATCCATATTATGACCAAAAATATGGTAAGTGTTCAAGTGGCATCATGCAACAGGTGTATGATGTTATTAGGACGTCTGGTAGTAGTTTTGGAGAGTAGTCTATTCTGTTCTGCACGCTGTGACTTTAAGAGCCATTCAACAGAGTACTACTATTGAACTCAGTCACTGGTGACTACAGCTGGTGATATCCCAGGGCTGTCTCCATGGGATCCCAATGAAGATTTGTATGTTTTAAAATGTTAAATCTAGAGTTTTTCTCAGGTTGGTGGGCTAATAAGCAATGGATATTCCGTCTTTGCTGTGTACGCATGTTTGTGGAAGTCTGTTAGTGAGGTTAATTAATAAATCAGTAGGCTAAACATACCACAGGAAAGAACAGTTTCTCCTAGACAGCAATGAGGTAATATGTAGAGCAAATTTGAGAGTCCATGGGAATATAATAAAAAGTTTATTTTTAATCTGCATTTAAGTTCAAATGTTCAATAAAAAAAAAATCATGAAAAAAACGATCTATTTTTTGCTCTATTAAAATACAGTAAAAGCAGTATTGTAAAATATTCAACCCAGGCTCATTGGAAATACGTGACTCTGCCTACATTTTTGCAACACCTGAATTATGTACCTCCAGGTACGTTTACCTGCACTTTTGGGGTAAAACGTCCACCGGAGGCGCTAAGTGGTAATATTTTTTCTCCATTCCAGTTAGGCAACATGACATCATGACTGATTTCACAGAATTAATATTTATAGCCTAATTTTATATTTTGGAGTAACTAACTCCACTCGTACCCTAAACATACCAACTCTCAACAATATAAAACACGTAACAGGCAAATAAATGTACAGTCACATGTATTTATTGCAAAAACTGACCAAAAAACTGTATAAAAGTATTAACCCATGTTGCATTGCATGTCTTCTGAAGTCATACGATATCTTCATGTGAAGAACAGAGTTGATCTTAATGTTTTAGTCGTTGAAATGATGATCGCGCTCCTTTGTGAACAGAACACACACGCACTCGTTCATTCATATTTTTGATTCAATTGATACACACAAGTTGAATGACGCGATCGGTCACGAGACACACGAGAGCCAATGGCATTTTACGATCAAAGCTGACGTAATGACGCAATTGGTCACGAGACACACGACACCCAATGCTGTCAAAGCTGACGTGACGTTTCTTCCGGCGGCAATATTTGAAATGTGTTTTTAATCTTTGGCGGATGGATTCGACGTTACTGATCGCTTTTGGGGATTTTCTTCACACAAATCAATCGTTTGGCCTCGGAATATTTTTTTTATTTTCGCAATAAATTATGTATGCAGTCGTATCTGCCTGTTATATGCTGTTTTTTATAATACACAAATGGGTAGGTTTAGGGAAGGGACTGAGTTACGCTTTCAAAATGTCTCTGAATATATGTGTGTGTCCACAAGGTAAATGGATTTATAAACATACTAAATTGTTTTTTTAAAAATGTAAAAATGCAGAATGTTTCTTGTGATGGGTAGGTTTAGGGGCTGTGTGTGTGTGATGGGTAGATTTAGGGGCTGTGTGTGTGCATGTGTGTGTGTGTGTGTGTGATGGCTAGGTTTAGAGGTAGGGGCAGTATAGGGGGATAGAATGTAACGGCGTTGATAAACACACTAAAAAGCGATTATGCGTCTTGATAGCACGCCAAAATGGCATACGAATTGGCGTGTCTTATATACGCCGTTTCATGAGATCAGTCTGGGAATGGAGAAAAAATATTACCACTTAGCGCCTCTGGTGGACGTTTCACCCAAAAAGTGCAGGTAAACGTACCTGGAGCTACATAATTTGGGTGTTGCAAAAATGTAGGCAGAGTCACGTATTTCCAATGAGCCTGGGTTGAAAATATTATTACAATTTAAAATAACTCAGTCTTCAGTTTCATATGACACTTCAGAAGTTATTCCAATATGCTGATTTGGTGCTTAAGAGACATTTCTTATAATGATCATTCTGTCACGACAACTCTCAGAAAGATTTGCATGGTAATGGATATGGTAATGTTAATGCATTTGGTCTTAGCCTGCTACGTTGACCTGCTACGTTGCTGCTGCTGTTTATTGCTTCTGTAGAGCAAGTACCCAAGACTTACTGCTGATATATTCATAGACATGCTTGCTGATAGATATACTTGTTTTGGGGTGTGTTTTGTCCTATCCCTTTCTGTCTATGTAATCATTGTGCAGTTATAGGCATATCTACAGATGCAACAGCTTGTTTCTCACACATACCCCTTTTCCACCAAGGCAGTGCTGGTGCTAATTCAGAGCCAGAGCCTAGTTTCAAACCGGTTCTTTGTCTTTCCACAGCCAAAGCACAAGCTCCGAGCCAGGAAAAGTGCTTCTTAAGTAGCACCAAAACATTGCTGGGCTAGAAGTAAGAACCGCTTGCGTCAGCGGCTGTGGGAGGCATTACCGTGATCAACAAGACGAACTTAAAATTGTGACCGACATTTTTTAAATAGCAGCTTATCAAGATAACAGCTGCTCAATTGTAATCTCCGTCTCCACAAATCATGGACGTGCATGAACGTGTTGAACGTGAACCTGTTGAATTTGCGGTGTTTTGATGCCGATGTAGGATCATAAAGCCATGAGCCATTGAGGGAAGGCTCGTGCGAGATGCATCGGCGCGCGCTGTGCAGACCGATCGCCGTATGACATCAAAGTACAGCGAGCGCAAACAACTCCTTGTGCCAGGGCCGGCTCTAGCTCTTTGGTTGCCCTAGGCGAGATGGAGTTTTGCGCCCCCCACCCCCACCCCACTCACTTTTATCGTCTCTAATTCAGCACATGTCTGTTTTCCTAGGCCTACCCCTAACCGAGAAGCACTTATTATTAAACATGTTCGACGCTTTATTTCCACTTTTCAAACATTTTCTCACTTTTTATTGAAAATAAATGCCTTTCCGATCTGATATGTGATGGGAAAAGGGAATAGAGCGAATGTGGCAAAAGGCAGGATCGAACCTCTGATCGACCTGCATCAAATCTTGATACCATGCGTCTTACCACTACACTACAGCCACTGTGAAGAAATTAGTGAACACAGCATATTTGTTTTTGATGTAAATAATATGGCATCTTTCGTTAGGCTGCTCCAGTAAAAAAAAAAAAAAAACGAGGCCGTATTTATTTCCTTCTGACGCCCACGTAGAGAGCGTTTGTACTTTTCATAAATAACATGCATACGTTATCCATATTTATAACGAACTGGACTTTTGATATTTAAATGACATCCATGTAGGTTATTGTAGATTATTGTCAGTGAAGTTATGTTTGCAATACGTATAGTAATTATGAAGAAAACTAGCAAGTGACAATAGCTTAGTGACAATATTAATAATATTTATAAAATAAATATTAGTTGATAAGATTGATACTAAGTAATTTTATTTAGTTTGACAACTTATTGGCTGAGATAAGAAGACTAACCTCTATACTGGGCTTTCTTTCGATTTTCTTCCTTTCTTTTTTTCTCTTTTTCCGTCCCTGTGCATCTGCGGGGTTTAGACGCCTCATTTTTGATGAACGCGCAAGATGAGCACTTGCCTGACCTAAATCCTGAACTAATAATCAATAATCACCATCAATTCAATCTAATAATCAGGTTGATAAGTAATTAAAGGTGTGGCTGAGGGGGCGCCCCGTGATGATCATGTTTAATGAACATTATGTTGTATTTCGCTTGTTCCGATTCTTAATGGGAAGTAATGGGCAGCACTAGAGCGCGCTCGCGCCCCTAACACAAATGTCGCCCTAGGCAACCGCCTAGCTCGCCTATAGCAAACGCCGGCCCTGCCTTGTGCTTTTGAATCGCTCACGCGGTATTTTGATATTATATGCGGATCGGTCCGCAAAGCGCTGATGCCTCTCAAACAAGCCTGGTGTGTTTGTATTTCCTGCTGCCTCGCTAGCATTGCTAAAACGCTAGCGAGAAAGATCAGATGTATAGTGACGTAAGACCTAGCTCTGTGGTGGCTCTCTTGCCTGTGGAAAATCAAACCGGTTCTTAAAGGCTCTCAAGACGAACCAACTTAGAACTGACACTAGCACTGGCTCTGAACTAGCACCCGGTCCATTCTGGTGGAAAAGGGGTATCAATAGCACCAGGTTGAGGTTTCTCATGTCAACAAAGCAAGAGATGAGAGAAAAGGACAGAGCCATTTTCAACACAAACATCTAATCAGATCATTTACAGGTTGTAAAGCCAATGGTACTGGCTTACTACTGACCTAAGGCTATGTGTGCCTTAGCTACCTTACACAATGGCTTAGCACTAGGACCTAAGGCTATGTGTGCCTGAGTTTTGGAGAGTGGTAGTAAGCTATGTGTGTCTTGACTAGCTTGCCCACCAGTTTAACATTAGGACCTAAGGCTATGTGTGCCTTGGATACCTTGTTGAATGGCTTAGCACTAGGACCTAAGGCTTTATGTACATTGGCTAGCTTGTCAATCTGCTTAGCATGGCGTGTTCATTGTACAATGTAACTGTACACATCACGACATGTGAATAGGAAAATGTTGGCAATATTTTGTCACTTACTAACCAGTAGACTAGATGGAGCCGTTTACCTCCAGTCTTTGTGCTAAGCTATAGGTATGGTATAAGCTAAAGGGTATGGTGAATAAGCTCAAGTCCCAAAAAGGATTCATCAGCCTGCACTAACTAGAGTTTAATGTCAGAACTTTGTATTTGTTGAAAACAGTTGTGCTGCCATATAAAATTAGATGCTTTAGCTGTGTTTCCACTGCAGGAACTTTCCAAAGGAACTAGGGACTTTGTTGCGTTTTGACCGCATGGACCAGGGTCTAAATTAAGTTCTGCACCGTACATGCTGATCGTTTGAGTTCATACAGCATTTGATTTTCATGTGACAGCTTAGCCGGACAAGCCAGACCCACATCAAGATGTTTGGTCTGGAAACTCACCATTGACAGGGCTCAATCCGAGGAGCGGGATAAACGGTTGTCTTTTAAACTCCCTCTGCACGCGATAGGATAGCGCTACCACCAACCAGAGCAACGAAGGTGAAACAGAGCTAGTTGATAGATTAAACATTCGCCGTATCTGGTCAGCAAAACTCCGAACACATCTTCCCTTCTTAAGAATGACTTCAGTGCCGTTCTTTGTTCTTTTCTCAGAGAAAAGCTTAACTCCAAGTCTTTCAGAGTCAAGGTCAAAGCTGATTCGAAAGACCGCCGTTCGCCAGTTTCTGTGTCTACTAGAAGCACGCGAACGCAACTCGGCCGTCGTCATTATGGCCCCGCCCACCGACTCTATACACGATGTGATTGGCTCGGCAAGAGTTAGGCGAATACAGCTCAGAAGGGTATTGAGAGTTGCTAGACGACACTCGCAGGCAGATTAAATTTGCTGCCGCTAGGGTGCGTCTAGATTTCTAGGCTAGTGACAGCTAACGCCCCTTAAAACAGAGCGTTCAGAGCAGAAGGCTAAAATCAGGGTGGGAAAAATGCCTTTTATTGTGACTAAATTATGACAATTTTTGATGTAAAAAGCATTCTAACATTATTAGTGCACCCCAGGAAACATCATAAAACAAATCAGTTCATGACCCCTTTAATACAATGTAGAAAATTTAGGGAAGAGAAGAAGAATATTAAAGAATACATGAATGAACTAGGAAAGAAAATGGGATATTGTTAGTGTATTAGGAAAAGATCATTATCATGCAGAAGTTGGTGAGGTTTTAATGAGGTTCATCCTGGGACAAATTGTTCTGGGGAATTTCGGTGGAAACTTGGCTGTTGTTTTGAAAATCGATTGAGTAGAAAGTAAAAAAACAACAACATACTTTTGCATTCATTTTTTTAATAAATGTTTTTTTTTAAAGCTACTAGAAGTAACTTTCAGTTTTTCTGATGGATCATACATTTGTATTATTGTATTGTATTATTATTTGTATTATTGTATTATCTAAAAAGAAACATTATTTATTACAGTAATGTGTTAATCACAAAAATGACCAGCACAATTTAATATTTTATTTGATGAACAGCCTTATTTATTCTGCTTACACATTTAGAATGTTTAAATTCACATCGAGAACGCCAAGTCTCATAGACTAAGAAAGAGCAAGCTGTGCGCAATAAAAATTTAATGTGGGTCTTAGAGTTTCACAGCGATGCTGTATATAGGATGACAGTGTCCAATGATAATGATGCTTGTGAGTTCATGCTCAAGTTCAGCAGCGCGTGTGTGTGTGTATGTGTGTGTGTAGACTCTTTCGGAACAAGGCAGGGTTTAGCTAAGCTGAAGGAGTCTTTGAGTCTGAATAATTTAGAGGAACAGAGAGGCTTCACTCCAAAAGGGTTGCTCTTGAAGACTGACACAAATGTTGAGGAACTGCACAACTTGTATGTTGTTTTGTGTGAGCTTCCGAGTGTGTAGCACTGTTAGGAAGCAACTAAATTAGGGAGTAACTAACTAAGCGTAGTTATAATTGTTATTCAATATTATTCAACTTTGCTTCAATGTTAGCTACAAAAGAGTAGTAGTTGAACTTCACTTGAATTATGACTTGAAAATGTACTTTAGAAATACTGTTTCAAAATACTCATGTGTAGACAGAAGACGTTCAGAACATTCCTCGTTTTCAGATCGTTAAACCAGGTCAGATTTTGGTGTTTTTTAGGATGAGAGATGCCCTTGAATAGCTTGAAATGACACGTTTGATTTCTGCTATCGTGTGTGGAATGACAGACATCTTGTTCTTCTCCCTTCTTCTGCTGATCAGAGAAAAGAGGGCCTCATTCTGATGAATATTTGATGAGGCTTGTGTTCTGACAATCTGTTGGCCCACTATGGACGCTGAAACTCGCTCTTTGGGCCCGACTCATAAAGATGTTCTTTGGGTGAGTGCCCAGATCTACCCGGCCAAACATAGAGCCGTAATAGCTCCTGACTGACAGGATAGAGAGCTGCTGTTGCAGAGCTGTCAGTGTCTGCGGTCCTGTGTGACAGGGTTTTTTGAAATAGTTATAAAGGAGAAGAGATCTGCCCTTGTGGTGAAAGCTATAATGAGATGGGCTGTGCTGACTCTGCAGTGGCGAGACCCCGCGGGATCCGCCGGGGACCCTTTTAGTGTATGAGGGAAGTCTGTACAGACCCTCTGTGGTTTCTGTGTGTGTTTTATTGATCTTTTAAAATGAATTTTAAAATGTTTGCACTTGGAAACATACTTTATGTTCTAGAACCCCTCAATCCAAAAAGACATTTAACAAAAAAAAAAAAAAAACCCTGCAGAAATGGCTTGGTACTTAACAATAAAGTTTTTATTTTACTTTAGTTCAGATTTTCACTGGCCCCACTACAAAGCACAGTATTTATATTATTCAGTAATTCTTTGGTAACACTTTACAATAATGTTCCATTTGTTAACACTATAACCGCATTTGTTAACATGCACTACCTATGGGAGAAATCGTGTGTTACATGGACTGAGATATTCACATTTATTTGTTCCAACCCTTTAACAGTTCCAGTGCTTTCATTAAAATGACAGATTATACTGCCCACGGACAGTTGGATCGACAGGTTTAGTAACGAAACAGTTATTGCGAAAAATAGTTTATCACAAAAAAAATCATACTTTGTCTACTCTTTAAACAGCATTATGGTAAAAATGGAACACTATGGCAGCAGCTTTCTTACCTGCATGTGAAAGCATTTTGCTTCAGCTGGAACTGACGCATTGGCTTTCTTTCAGGTTTTTACCCTCTGTTTGGTCTAAACACTGTTCATGGTTATCCATTTTTAACTGTTGATAAACATGTTTTCAGATTTTATGCCATTCTCTCTATATTTATGTTTTTACAGCCTTTAGCCACTGCCTTCAACATGCTGGATCCTTTACTGGAAAATGACTCCCGCTAAACGTTTACTCTCTGAATTTTTGCACTGGAACAATAAGTCAACACTATTATGACTTAAAGTTTACTAAGGAGTATTTCCTACTAAAGCAAGGCTTATTTGACTGTAAGAGGCATATCTATAGCAGACTTGCTACTTGGAGTGACTTGGAGTGAGTGGCCTTGGTCGACAACATGCATTATGGGAGGTTTCTATATGGCAGAAGACACTCTTTTTTCTCAGTTTTCTCTAATTGGGAAATGGCTTTGTAAAAAAAATATCAAAAACAATTTACTTTTTACTTTTACTTTGTTTTTGTTGTTTTTTTTTACAAAAAGTTGTATTTGTTAATATTATTTAATGGACCTGAGAAAACAGGAACTAACAATGAGATCAATAAATACTCTTTTGTTTTTCTCATTGTTATGTAATTCTAATAAATGCAACTAATGTAACTTGTAAGGTGTTACCATTTTTGTTCACTAAAATTACATTGTTGTTATTTTTTATGTAAATTATTTCACAAAAAGAAAATGTGGAAGTTACACAGAAATAATGTAACTATAATTGAATACACCTGGCATATGATGCATATAATAAGGCATGCAAACATGGGGTTTATGCAAAACACCAAAAAGAGCCAGTTGAGCCTAAAGGCCAAGAGAAAGGACAAATGGTCATATCAAAACTAAATTACAATTGTATGGTGCAAATAACCTTGACTAATGTCAAAACGTCATAGAAAAAAGAATTTTTTTTTTTTTTAAATGTAACTACTCTAAACTAGTCTCAGTACACAGCGACAGACTGTGTGCTGTGTAATGTGGTGCAGCGTCTTCCAATTAAACTGTGATGCTAGACAAAGCTGTTCGACAAGCACAAAAGCTTCATTTCCCATGATAAAATCATTCGATTTGAGTCTGTTCATTTCTGCTGGGGCAAACGGCCAGAGAAAATGGGGTTATAACTCTAATTAACGGAGCTATACGCTCCTTTTCCAGATTACAGACTTTCATTTGATTAGAATGGATCCAGTAGAGTACATCCACTCAGAACACAAATAAGGTCACAGATTACCCATATTTATATACAGACACTTTCTACATGTCTTTTCTGAATTTTTCCTCAGACAGTGTTCAATTTGGGCTGCTCATTTGCAGGCTTAAAGAGTTAGTTCACCCCAAAATGAAAATAAGGTGTATATGACATTCTTCTTTCAGGCAAAATATACAATCTGAGTTATATTTAAAAAATGCCCTGGCTAATTCAAGCTTTATAATACCATTGAATTGCTGTTTCTGTTTATAGCCCATAAAAGTGCATCATAAAAGTGCTCCACGTGGCTCCGGGGGGGTTAACAATGTGATTTGTAAAAAAAAAATAAAAAAAAATCCATATTTTAAACCTTTACAAACTGTAAACTCTAAAACCGTCGTACTTGCGTTTACGAGAAACTGGTGTTCCAGCGTATACATAGGACACATATTCCGGTGATGAACGCGGAAGTGCAGGCTAGCAAAACAAAACTTGGTTCTCATAAGAATCAGCATATTCTCACTGAAGCATCCTACGTCATACTCTGGAACATGTGTACAACAGTTAGTAAGAGATTGCAGTTTGCATAGTTTTAAATGTGAATACTTACGCATCGCTATTCATTTTTGGGTGAACTATCCCTTTAAGGGTGGCAGACTAACACCGAGTCATCTGCATAAGAGGATTTATTAATTTAGTTATGTGGTGCAGTGGGTATGCTTAAGGCTGGTGATCAGAAGGTCGCTGGTTCAAGACTTACAAAGAGCAAGCTCTTGTGTCAATGATGAAGTCACTTAACTCCAGGATGAACGATTGGGGTTGTGCTTGTAAAAAGTGTAACCCTTTCTGTTCAAATCTACTCGAACTCTGGTCCGTCGGCATGAGAGTTGGACGCTCTAAAATTTAGGCTAAAGGCTTCTCTTAAAGCGTTAGTTCACCCAAAAATAAAATTGATGTCATTAATGACTCCGTAAGACCTCCGTTCATCTTCACACACACTTTAAGATATTTTATATTTAGTCCGAGAGCGTATCCAAGTGTAAACACACTATACTGTCCATGTCCAGAAAGGTAATAAAAACATGGTAAATGGACTGCATTTATATAGCGCTTTTAACAGACCCTATGGCCATCCAAAGCGCTTAACGTTTTGCCTCACATTCACACACCGATGGCGATGTCAGCCATGTAGGGCACCATCCAGCTCGTCTGGAGCAGCTGGGGTTAGGTGTCTTGCTCATGGACACGTCGACACTTGGTCAAGTGGAGCCGGGGATTGAACCACCAACCTTTCGGTTTATAGACAACCTACATGAACCACTGAGCCACTGTCGCCCCAACATCATCAAAGTAGTCCATATGTGACATCAGTTGGTTAATTATAATCTCTTGAAGCATCAAAATACATTTTGGTCCAAAAATAACAAAAACTACGACTTTATTCAGCATTGTCTTCTCTACCGTGTTTGTTTTCAATCCTCAAATAAAGATTAGAACGGTCATGAATCAGCGTATTTATTAATGAATCAGATCGCAAATGTACGTAATTTTCCAATGTACGCGATCTGAATCATAAATCAATACGCTGATTCTGTGATAGGGTGTAGCAGGTGGCTTAGAAAGCCCCACCAGAATCACTGCACACACTACATGTTTTGTTTTTTGCCATGTTGGTACTGTTTGGAGCAGGTCTTAATTATTTTTCTACTGTACTTTCTGGACTGGACTTTTTTTGTACAAGTTGAGTTGTAAATTAACTTACAGTTTGTCCTGCAAAAGTGCCCAAGTCTAAATTGAGCATAAATGCAAACACACAGTTGTGTATGCATATCATACACACACACACAAACACACACACACACGACACCAGGGGCCTATTGCACAATACTAGGATAAGGGTTTACTCGTGATATTTTGGTGATCCTGGCTCAATTTATCCGCTAATATACAGTTATCTTTCATTATCTTTATCGTTCTTGGTATGAGTTTGCCTCCCTTCAGGGTATGTTTACATGACAGCTGTGTACTAAATTTTGCATAAAAAAATGACAAGATCACCAAGATATCCCGGCTTAATCCCTTATCCTAGTTTTGTGCAATAGGCTTGGTTATTAACATGTGATCCCTGGTTTTGTTAATATGATGGATCCCATGTTTTTGTTGCCGAATTGATTTCGGACAGTTTTTGAATGAAAAAAAACAAATGTGTGTCTATATGCTTGCTTTTATTGATCACTGAAATAGCATTGATTGGAATGAAGTGGGTTCAATATTAAATTAAATAAATAAAAAGTAGCTTAGGTGTAGTAAACTACTTTTGTCAAGTTGCTGTAGCTTAGCTTGCTACATTTCCCAGGGGGTTAGCTTCAGTGTAGTGAAGCTTAATTTAATGTAGAGTAACTGCTAGCTTAGCTCACTACATTTTCCAAGTAGCTTGCCCAACACTGGTAGTCAAATCATGTCAGAATCACATGTAATAAAAAACCTAACTTCATCAGTAGGAATATGAACAAATAAAATGTCTTAGAGTAGTACTCACTATCAAGCTAGAATACCGATACTGGTAAAGTTTAAAATATATATTTATAAGGCAAAGCTAAAAACGGGTAGCATTGATACATGTTTTTCCAATAACATCAGTTATACTGTGATGAAGATGAATTTTGTGTAAGATTCATAACATATACTTAGTTTTGCATGTAAGAGTTTCCATGATGAAAGCATTGTTGACTAGTAGTAGCTAAAGCTAATTAGTTAAAAATAAAAAATAAAATAAAAGTTCCTGGATGCAGTATACTAGCTTTTTTACACATGCATTTTGTTATCTAAAGTTAAATTTTGCGAAATTCAACACGACAGCGATCAACTTGAGCTAAGCATATTGATTATTTATCATCTCTAATGGCTAAATGTATAACATACTTTATGCTAAGTAATGTTATGCTATATTAGGCAGCTACGTGTGCTAGTGATACATGCTTCATGAAAACATAAACCAAAAAAATATATAATCAAAATGAAAGATTACCTGTCCTGCAGAAAAACAGCCATTAAAAGTCGTTTTTCAGCCCCTTGAGGTCCCTCAGTTCTCGCCATCGTTGGAAAGCCACGCTGATATTTACCCGCGATTGATTTCTTTGTTTATCCAAAGACTTTTTGTGCATTGCCTTTTCTTGTACTGTCTTCCTTTTTTTGCATTGTTTGCCTTCGCTGACTGCAAAACCCGGCACTGTGAATTTTGAATGCTCCTAGGGGTGCGAGGATGTGGGCAGATCCTGTAGCAAAAGGGGTAGCGAGAGAGAGTGACAGTCGCCCAAGCCAATCATTAGTTTCGTCCCGAACTAAAATAATGAGCAGTGTTTATTGCAAATTAAAAAGTCTAGAGTCAATCGATTTTTATACTCTCTTTTTCAGAGTACTTACATTTTAATTATGTATTGACATATAAAGTAAGTTTAAACAAATTTGGACAAAAGTGTTTTAGATCATTCTTACCGACCCTACCTTTAGTTTAAAAGCATTTGCATGAATAAGAGCATGATCATATAAGTTATCGCTAGCCTAGCCGAATTTTTTTTAAATATATTTTTAAACTGAAAAAAAAAAGAATTGCACACATTGATAGCACTACAGTTGATGGAGATAACATCACAACATTTATTTCCATCAAGAGGTGAATACATTTTTGGTCAAGATCATGTATTTGACAATGCAAGAGTCAAGCACTCTGTAAAGTCTCCACATTCCAAAGACTTTCAAGGAATTTAAGGTCTGGACTCATAAGTTTATGTGTGAAAATGATTCTTCATGCTCCCTCTCAACCGTACTTTCACGATCTGAGCCTGATGAATCATCCTGGAATATGGAAATTATGTGTTTTCCTGGTTGTTTAAGAAATTACACACTGCACACTCCATCAATTAGGTTCATAAGAACTGTTGCCAAACATGTAATACGTTATAGAAACAGGATAATCACAGCAACAATAACCAGTCAAAGACTCTTTAGCGTTTGCCTATTTAAATCCGAACAGCAACTTTTTTTTAGTCCCGGGAAGTGTGTATACATCACACAATATTATATCACACACAGTCATGTCTCTGTGTCTGTGTGGTTTCTGTTGTTGGCTGGGCTAGATGTGGTTTGTCCAATGTTGATGAAGCAGCTTAAATGGACTTGTTTACTCAGCTGACACAAACACCACGATCCATCACATCCCCAACCCATAGAGAGGAAGGACAAACAAAAGTGTCTCTCGCCTCTGTGGGGGGAACTTCTTTGCCAAGTTGAGACGGAATCCAATCACCAAACCAATGCTAACACTCAATGTGCAGGAGCTCTCACTTTGATGAATAATCCCTCTGAGTTGACATATGTATGAGGACACACACACACTCAATTTCAGCAGCTGTTCCAAGAGTTTTATTCTCGATGTAGTGAACTGAGGTAGTCCTGGTGAACATATGGACAGAGAGACACTGTGAGGAGATGATGAAGCTGTCTGTCTCCATTACACAACACAAAAACACACGCACAGACGGAGTGTTTCAGAGAGCTAAATCTCCAATTTGAATACTAGCATCGCCATACGTCCCGTTTTTGGGTGCCTGTTCTCGGATTGTGCACACAGCAACATAATATATATATATATATATATATATATATATATATATATATATATATATATATATATATATATATATATATATATATATATATATATATATATATCCCAAAATTCTAAACCCTAATCTAAAAAAATTAGCATATTTCATCCGACCAATAAAAGAAAAGTGTTTTTAATACAAAAAAAGTCAACCTTCAAATAATTATGTTCAGTTATGCACTCAATACTTGGTCGGGAATCCTTTTGCAGAAATGACTGCTTCAATGCGGCGTGGCATGGAGGCGATCAGCCTGTGGCACTGCTGAGGTGTTATGGAGGCCCAGGATGCTTCGATAGCGGCCTTAAGCTCATCCAGAGTGTTGGGTCTTGCGTCTCTCAACTTTCTTTTCACAATATCCCACAGATTCTCTATTGGGGTTTAGGGCAGGAGAGTTGGCAGGCCAATTGAGCACAGTAATACCATGGTGAGTAAAACATTTACTCATATATATTTATTTTTCCTTCCCACAGATGTGCCTGATACAGCAATTTGGGAACAGCCTATTCGTTCACAAATTTCTTTCTGTGTCTTACCCTCTTGCTTGAGGGTGTCAAAGATGACCTTCTGGACAGCAGTGAGGTCGGCAGTCTTACCCATGATTGCGATTTTGAGTAATGAACCAGGCTGGGAGTTTTTAAAAGCCTCAAGAATCTTTTGCAGGTGTTTAGAGTTAATTAGTTGACTCAGATGATTAGGTTAATAGCTCGTTTAGAGAACCTTTTCATGATATTCTTATTTTTTGAGATAGGAATTTTGGGTTTTCATGAGCTGTATGCCAAAATCATCAGTATTAAAAATAATAGACCAATAGACAGACAATAAAAGACCTGAAATATTTCAGTTGGTGTGCAATGAATTTAAAATATATGAAAGTTAAATTTTTATCATTACATTATGGAAAATAATGAACTTTATCACAATATGCAATTTTTTATATGTATACACACACACACAAGCATATATGTGAGAATATATACTATTATTTCTACTACAGGCTAGAATTGCTAGATGATCAGGTGAACATTTGAACTAAGTCCAGACAGAGTGTTCAGACATGAAGCAAATTATTCCAGAGAGCCATGTAATAAATATGGTTATTTTGCATTTTAATACATTTTCAAGTTACATGTCTGATGAAATACATGGGTCAGGAAAGAAATATTATAAATTCGCATTGATACAGCTTCCGGTTAATTCGTCACACTGGAAATGGAAGTTGCAAATTGAGTACACTGCATTGTGGGAGTCAGTATTTTATGCAGTGTGCTCTGTTTTATACTGCACACATTTGGACTAATATTGTAAGTCGCACATGATGTAGGTTATATTCCAAAAACATTTGCATACTGTGCACAGTGCTGTCCATTTATTGATCTAATGATATGGATTACTACTGAGAGCATCAAATCAGAGCTGTTCTACTGTATGCTAAATACAGCTAGAGTAAAAACACCTTAGATTATATACATGTAATCATTGTATTCATATTGTTATTATTTTTTTCATTATACATTCTACTCAAAATCCAAAATACTCCTTCAGGTGAGCACAGGTGGCCATTCTGGTGGATTGGCCATAAATTCCTCCCGGTATTAAATTAAGCAGCACCTTTCTGATTCATCCTTCCTCTCTCTATATCTTGATTAACAAGGCCACCATAATGATGCTCAGGTTGGCATTTATTGGGAACGGATGAGGAGTGATACTCTAAATTGAATCTTTTAAAAATTCCTCAGGCCTATTTCACATGACGCTGCCTCTGTAATGTGACCGTGATGATTAATCAGACGGAGCAGAGATGAGAGGCCGTGCCAGAGAGAGTGATGGATGGGACGGCCGGGCGAGCTTTAAATGGAGTAAGTTTTCCCTCCTGTTGCATGTACCTCATTTCCATATTTAACTCCACATCATCTGTGATTAGTGAAGAGGGATTTATGTGGAATGAGAGCGAGAAAAAAAGAGAGTAGGGATGAAAGAAAAGAGAAGAAAATATAAAGTAAATGACAAGGAAAGGGATAGGCGAATTGAGGGCGGTGAGGGAGGAAATAAGGTGTAAGGATGATGAAATGATGCAGAGAAGTTAAAAAGAAACCAGAGAGTGACAAACGTAACAAAACAGGGGTGGAGTCCACAGACAGATATGAAAGGACCCTGTAAGTGTGTGTTCGGGTGGGTCTGTTTGTGGGGAAGAAAAGAAAAAAGTGGGACATGAGAATGCAGAAGGGAATAATAGGTTAGGGAGGACAGGTAGATACAATGCTTCTTAAAAGAGACAAATAAGATCCCATCTCATTACGACTATAGATGACAATATCTAGAACACTTGCAACAATGCAACGCAAAATAGCCTGAGGAACTTCAACGGCTAAATTAAGGGGTGGATAGATGAATGAATGAGGGAATAAGATAATGCTAATAATAGGGTTTTTCTGTGAAATGGGTTTAAATGTGGTTAGTGGTGTTGAGAACAGTATAGGGACACTCTCAGGTTACAATGGCTTTTATGGTGATGGTGTGTATCTATATACTGTGTATAAAATATATATACACCGATCAGACATAACATGACAGTTAAAGTGAATAGCACTGATTATCTCTTCATCACGACACCTGTTGGGGGTGGGATATGAGGGCAGCTAGTGAACATTTTGTCCGGAAAGTTGATGTGTTAGAAGCAGGAAAAACGGGCAAACGTAAGGATTTGACAGAGTTTAACAAGGGCCAAAATGGGATGCTAGCATCTCCAAAACTGCAGCTCTTGTGGGTGTTCCTGGTCTGCAATGGTCAGTATTTATCAATAGTGGTCCAAGGAAGGAACAATAGTGAACCGTCGACATGGTCATGGGCGGCCAAGGTTCAGTGATACACATGGGGAGAGAAGGGTGGACGGTCTGGTCCGATCAAACTGATGTAAGCTCAAACTGCTTAAGAAGTTAATGCTGGTTCTGATAGAAAATTGTCAGAATGCACAATGCATCACAGTTTATCCCATGCTGACCGCCAAAAGTGGCAACAGTGGGGACGTGAGCAAGCACCAGAACGACCACGGAGCAATGGAAGAAATTGGTCTGATCTGATGTTTTCTTTTGCATCACGTGGATGGCTGGATGTGTGTGTGTCGCTTACATGGAGAACACATGGCACCATGAGAAGAAGGCAAGCCAGTGGAGGCTGTGATGCTTTGGGCAATGTTCTGCTGGGAAACCTTGGGTCCTGCCATCCATGTGGATGTAACTTTGACATGTACCACCTACCTAAGCATTGTTGCAGACCATGTACACCCTTTCTTGGAAATTGTATTCCCTGGTGGCTGTGGCCTCTTTCCGGAGGATAATGCATCCTGACACAAAACAAAAAAAGTTCAGGAATGGTTTGAGGAGCACAACGAGTTTAATATGTTGACTTGGCCTCCAAATTCCCCAGATCATCCCTTAGCATCTGTGTGTATATGAAAAGAGAACATTGTGGGTTCTTTATGGTTTTTTTATTTTATAATTATGATAAATTATATATTTTTAATAAGACACCTAAAATGTGTAATTTACTTAGTTATCCAAATATTATTACATGAAATATGAATTTACATCTTCTATCAAGTGTAGCGTCTGTTCTGGCAGGTCACATCAGTCAAGCTTGCATCAGGTGACTCTTTCCTTTTTCATATCTACCTATAGGTGCCTTTTATGGGTCTTGTGAGTGCAGTGTAACTGTCCTGAATGCCAATGGCCTTTCTATAGCCTTTCTCAGCCATCAGCTTTCATCAAAAATATCTTCATTTGTGTTCCGAAGATGAACGAAGGTGTTACGGGTGTCCAACGACATGAGGGTGAGAAATTAATGAAATCATTTTCATTTTCACTAACCATTAAAAGGGTTAGTTCACCCAAAAATAAAATTGATGTCATTAATGACCCTAATGACGTTGGACACCCGTAAGACCTACGTTCATCTTCAGACACAGTTTAAGATCTTTTAGATTTAGTCCGAGAGCGTATCTAAGCGTATCTATACACTATATGTATGCACTGCGTCCAGATAGGGAATAAAAACATAATCAAAGTAGTCCATATGTGACATCAGTTGGTTAATTAGAATCTCATGAAGTATTAAAAATACATTTTGGTCCAAAAATCACAAAAACTATAACTTTATTCAGCATTGTCTTGTCTTCCGGTTTTATTTTCAGTCCTCAAATAAAGTTAAAATTAAAACGGTTATGAATCAGCAGATTGATTCATGATTTGGATCGCGTGTCAAACCGCCAAACTGCTGAAATCACATTTTTGGGTGAACTAACCCTTAAATAATATCTGCAATACTTAATGTTGGTTCTGTTCCGTTTACCCTAAGGGGGGAGCAGAGTTCCTCTGCTCTCGCTGCTCTTATCCATGCTAGGCTGCACTGATAGACAGGAAGTTCTTGCCCAGAACAGAACCATACTGCTAATCCAAACTGTATGCTAATAGTCAATCAATCATCTTTGACGATAGTGGACCTCACAGAACTATTCAAATAAAATTGAAAGTATATGAATGCCAAACGTATTGTGACAGGGTTTATAATAATCTAGGACAGTTTTTGGTTAGTGAAAAGTTGTGAAATTTATGTAAATATATGGAGTTTTCTTTGCAGTTTTGGCTGTATTACTAGTAACTATAGATGCTGATGAAATTAAGTGAAAGTGATTCTTTAAGTGCTTCACACTTACCTCATTTTTTGTATCTAAGAGTGGTTTGCAGGATTTCAGTTAATTTGTCAATGCTTCAAAAACCCAGTGAGGCCTTCATTTATAATGGACCAAAAAGAGATCAGAGTCCACTTTTGAGCCCTGAAACAGAGTGAATTTAAAGTTAATTAGATACTTTCCCCATTCAAATCAGAGTTTGTTTCGAACTCTAAATATATACCTACACATCCCTACAAACCCACACCCAATTTTCAAGTAATGTTATATGATTGCAACAATGTCAAACAAGGCCGAATTTCACCTTGGCTGTTTGGAGACATTATTTCCATTTGCACACGCTGTGAAGAGGTGCAGCACAGATTCATTAGAAACTCAATGTTCTTTATTTCTCCACTTTATTCCCATCAGCAACCAAGAGAGACGCCACACGCTCACGCGCGCCCTCCTCGCGCATCTCCACGGCAACTCACAGCCAGGTTAAATCAGTTGTGAGTCTCACTGGGAGAACACACATTATCTAAAATAATTCCTTCCAACTAAAAAGCTTTTTTGTTTTACTGCGACAGGGACAGAATGGAAGGGAAGCGCTCCATTTGCAAGTATCAAATAATGGGAGCAAAATAAAGCTTGTCTTTTTTCATTTGTCTCCTCTGATGAACAGATAAATATGGTTTGGCCTCTGGAGTACCATCTCCATTTGGATGCTTCATGGCTTTCTCATGTTTGCATATTGACTTGTATGGACAAATTACAATCAACTTGGCCACAGCTTATCAGAGCTGGGTTGGTTAAAAGCATAGTGAGTTTGCCGGGAATTGTCAACCTGAAAGGAAGTAGGAAAGAGTATTCAGTGGGCTTGTCTAGAATATTCAAACACCTGGGCTGTCAAGCTTTCTCGTTAATGTTTGATGGTATTAAAAGATCGCTGCATGCCAAGTACATGTGTGTGGAGAACGAGACAGTGGGAATGTGATAAAACAGAGAGCAGAGGGAAAAGAGCCAGGGGGCGCCTTATGGGGTGTGTTAAAAAAGGAAGAAAACTCTGGTTTTACTTTGAAGTGTAATTGGCCACTTCTCTACAGATGCAACAACTGAGGGTCCCTTTGCTGTTCTGGAAGCCTGCAGAAGACTGAAGATCAAAGAAAATGTGATGGACATCCTCTCCAAGGAGATTGTGTGCGTGTGCGTGTGCGTGCGTGCGTGTGTGTGTGCGTGTGTGTATGTGTGTGTGTGTGTGTGTGTGTTGCATGGAAATATACAGTATCACCATAAAATATATGAAAATGTAGTGCTTTCGTGCTAATCTACAGATCAGAGAACATTACTACTTGGAAAAATGGATATGATGGACTTAAATGGATATGATGTGAACACATGCTAAATCATTTACAACGGTTATAAACCAATTTGGTTCATTAAAATAATAATAATAATTGATTGTTGTTTGCTGCTTTTATTTATAGGGACAGGGAAGAGATGACTAAATTATTTGGAGAACAGATGGGACCAAAATCAGGAAATGTCACAAGTTCAAACATTTGCAACCCATATGAGTGTCATGGCATTTGATTTTTTTCATGACTAATGAGATGATGACGAGACAACACCAATGTCACTAAATGATAATTCGGATATGCAATATTGTTGACAAAAAAAAAAGAAAAAGAAAAGAGAGACTAAAATACAGTTAAAAATAACCTGACCAAAAATCACTCATGTTTTTTGTAACAGACTGTTTTTTAAAAGCCGCTACAAGTGTTCATGCTTGCGGTTGCCAGATTTCAAGGATTTAAATCGCAGAGTTTTTCTGTTGAAAGAACACGTTTTCTATACCCTGTGTTTTACTTAGTCCTTGCAATTTGACTAAATAAAAACAGGACAAGGTTGACTAAATATGATCTAAACTAAAAAAGTACAATTAACTCAGGGCTAAATAATATTTATTATTATTTAGCCCTGTGTTAAATGTACTTTTTAGTTTAAAAAATGTACAAAATTAACATCGGTAATGGTCATCAACGGTCATCAGGCAATGACCCAGAAAAAAAAGAAGAAAAAAAATCAACCACATAAAAATGTGCTAAAACATTCTGCAGAATACTTTATCAATGCACAGAAGCCACCAAGAACACTCTATAAATGGCAAAATCACAGAGAAAACCTTAGCAACACCCTGGCAACCACTTAGAAATCATTTTAGTAATCACCCAAATAGCCGCATAGCAACATGCTAAAATACTCTGAACACCTCAGCAATGCCCAGCACCTACATAACAATTCATTAACACTCAGAGCACTATAAAGATGCCATGACAACACTGTCTGAAAATGCTGTGAACACCTCACCTTCATTTAGATAAACCTGATGTAGCTGCCTGATGCAAAGGACTTTCCCCTTTAATTGTTGTGATGGTATCATGCACCATATCATTTCCGGTTCTGTCTCCTCCTCTTCCTCTGTGCATTGTAATTAAATGGGAAAGGTACGTGTCATTTGCTTTCTGATAATCTTATTTAATCTTTTTTGTAATTATTGCTTGTCTATATCTTCACTTCAGTGTATGTGTATGTTATAATGTTAATCTTATTTTACTTATCTGTGTGTTTATTCTTGTCATTTTACCCTTTTTGAGTTTTTGTCTTCTGCTAAATGTGTGAAAATGAGAGCACATGGTGACAAAGGCACATCATATTTATTTTATAGAAAGCAAGGGCGATTCACTCATTAAGAGCCTGCATGTTCTTTTATATCAAGTTACGTTTCCTCTGTTGTATTGTCTTGTTTAATGTCATTTTGTTTACTCAATTTATGTTTCATGCTCATTTTTCAGCCCTTTTGCATGGTAATTGGGAGAGAAAACAAGAGCGATATGTGTTCTTTATCAGGGTTAAAAGATCCAGAGAAACTGCTGCCTGCTGTCCCGTGCCGTGTCTGTGTCCAAAAACGACACAATGCAGAATTAAGTTTTATAACTGGTGTCACTGACCATGCATCGCACTTGGCTTTGCGAGCCAACTGTTACATTAGCAACACCCTGGCAACCACTGAGAAACACCTTAACAATGCCCTAGAAAATGCCCCAAACACCAAAGCAACTGCATCGAATCAAATCCCCTTTATAAAATCCATAGTAATCACAAAGCAACATGCTAAAAAAAAAACTCAGAACACCTTAGCAGTGCCCAGCAGCCACCAAGACCACACTAGCAACCACATTACAAAATGACAAAAAATATTGACATTGGCAACCACAGAGAAAACATCTTAGCAACGCCTTGGCTATGTGCTAAATGCTTAATAGCTTAGCAACACATTGTGTCGAGCAGCAAGCAGCATTTTCTTTATCAACTTCTCCCACACCCACTGCTCATCTTCTTATAAGTCTGTGACTCATAACTTTTAACCCTTTGACACGTACGATCAAACCCGTATGATCATTCTGTGCTGGTCCCTGGTGCGTACGATCATACCGGTGCGATTAGAACGCTCAGTGATCAACTGCCGAATTCAAAATTTAAAATCTGTTTTAGCGCGCTGACTGGCGCTGAGCCAAAGACTGAGTGAATGAAAGACTGACTTAGCTCGGTGTCTTTTAATGTTTATTTTAGGTTTCATACACTTCAAATTATATTACACAACCACAAAAATATCAGCAAACACTAAATATAGTTTGTAACTGCATACTAATATATATAACAGCAAGATATCAGTGTTATAATTGGCCCGTGATAACATTACAGATCAAATAACAATCATTTTCTACCCTTTGACGTGAACGATCAGTCTAGGCTGTTCCCTTACGTAAAATCACATATATCAGGAGAAGTGGGTGATCTTGTGTTATAAATCCAGCTAGCTTTGCCTCCCTGGCACTGTTGTAAACACATAATCGCGGCACAAATGCCCATAACGTTAGCCCGCTATAACATTACATATCATTTAACACAATCATTTACTACCATTTGATGTATATGATCAGTCTAGAGCTGTTCCCTCATGTAATGTCACATATAATCAGGAGAAGTGGGTGATCTTGTGTCGCAAATCCAGCTGACTGCCTCCCTGGTACTGTTGTAAACACATGACGACGCCACACCCACAGCCCATGATAAATTACAGAGCAACTAACATACATATTTTTAATAAATATATAAACCATAAGGAGTTAGCTTGCATCCATTTAATTTAGTTAAGAAGTTTGAAAATATTTGATATAAAAATTATTAAATAAAACATTTGAACAGTCATGCATTGCAAGCATTTTTTCCAGCTGACAAGTTATGTCACTGTTGACGTCACTGTTACCTCACACTCGCGTTGGTACCCACTGCAGACACAACTTCAATACAATTTACCAGTTTTTAAATACTTCAGAGAAAATGGCAGACATTTTTTTCAAAAGAAGACAACTGACAAGTGAGGAAATGGAGGAGATTTTTTTTAATTCTGATGAGGAGAATTTTGACAGTGAGGCAGAGAGTGACAGTGATGAAGACCTTCCCCCGAACCTTGAAGCTCTTGACAACATCGAGGGTGAAGAGGAGACTTTTTCCACAACGCCAGAGCATATTTCACCATCAAATGACGCAGCTGAGGTAAGCTCGTCATCCTGGAAGGTAACCAACCTTTTTAATCCTCCTGGCCCAGGCACTTTTGAGGACCAACAGTGTGGAGTGCAAAATCCACCAGAATCCCCCAGTGAGGTAAATTGTTTTAAATTGTTCTTCACTGAAGAAGTTGTCGGAGAAATTGTGGAGGAAACGAACCGCTATGCCTCTGACTTGAAAGAAAAAGAAGTGAGGGGAAAAATGGTTAAATGGGTTCCAACAAATATCCCTGAAATGTATACATTTTTAGTGGCAGTTCTCCTTATGGGGGTGATTAAAAAGCCATCACTTCGGGATTACTGGAGCACAGACCCCATGCTCTTGACACCATTTTTCGGGTCTTTGTTTTCACAGGACCGATTCCTTCTGCTCCTCCGGTGTCTTCACTTTGCAAACAATGCAACAGCAGTTTTAAATGACCCTCTGAAAAAAATCAGAAATATTTTTACTGCTCTCACCTCCTCCTTTCGTCGCATTTTTGTGCCATACCGGGATCTGTGTGTTGATGAATCTCTGATGAAGTGGAAAGGCAGGCTGGCATTTCGTCAATATATTCCATCTAAACGGCACAGATTTGGGGTCAAGTTTTTTGTTTTGTGTGATGTGCTCACTGGTTATGTGCAGGACATGATCATTTACTCCGGATCTAACAGTGACATAAAACACCACCAAGGACTTGGGATTTCTGGGTCTGTTGTAATGACACTACTAGGACCTTACCTCAGAAAGGGTCATGTCCTTTATGTGGATAACTGGTACAGTAGTCCCACACTTTTCCAGCACCTCTTGTCTCTTGGCACTGGAGCTTGTGGGACTGTGCGTGCAAACCGTAAAGGGATGCCAACATTCACCTGTAGAATGACAAAGGGTGAGGTGGAATTCAAGGAAAATGGATCACAGTTGGCAGTCAAATGGCATGATAAGAGAGATGTCCATGTCCTTACCACTGTCCACCCAACTGGTATGGCAGCCACAGGGAAGCTGGATCACATCACTGGGCAAGCTAAGATGAAGCCAGTCTGTGTGCTGGAGTACAACAAAAAGATGGGAGCAGTTGACAAAGCGGACATGATGACTGGTTTTCTTGAATGCACCAGAAAGTCTACCAAGTGGTACAAAAAGATCTTCTTTCACCTACTTGACACAGTTTTACTGAACAGCCACATTGTCTACCGGCAAATTACTGGTAAGATATTTCTATAAATCAAAGAATATAAACAAGATAAAAAGTGATTACATTTTCAAATAATGTAAACAAAAGTGTTATAAAGGGTATGCATGGATATCACTTTCCTGTAGTAGTGGGGAGTTCGGATCATTTTACTGACTCGGATCTGTGGGTCTCGTTCAGCAAAATGAACAAATCTTTTTTCACCAAAATGACATGTTAAATAGCCCAACACATTTAGTACTTGTAAATGTTGATTACATTTTAAAACTAAATAAAAATAAACTATAGGGTACGCAACCAAAGCCAACTTTATAAGAAACTGAAATGTTTAATAATTGATTAGTTGTTGGGTCAGGCTATTGCAGACTAACTCTGTTAGTTCACCTCACCTCCTGATCCAAAACATTCTTTCTTTTGCAACTTCATATTTATCACGTGTGTTCTCTGCCTCTCGTGTCTTCGAACTCCTCGAGACGTTAGTTGTCGACTCGTGTCTGACCCTGATCAGATCTGGCTGGGGGCTGGGCCACCCGGACCGTGCGTGACACAGGTCCGGAAACAAAAATGATTAGTGCTTACGAGTCTTTCTGGTTTGAGTCTTTCATTCTTCCTTTTAGTCCCATAGAGTCTATGCTGTCAGTAACGGAAACAGAAAAGATTAGTTCTTTTGAGTCTCGAGTTTGAGTCGTTCGTTCTTTTGTCACGTGACTTGTCACCGTATTGAACACTAGTTCACAACCTTTTTAGTAACAAGCACATAGTTATTTTTTTATTTTATTTTTTATATAATTCTCAGTTAATATCAGACATATACAAATATAGGAAATATATTGACTATTCAAGTCTAACATCACAAATTCAATTAGACTCATTTTGAATCAACTGTGTGTGTGTGTGTGTGTGTGCGCGTGTGTGTGTGTGTGTGTAATATATATATATATATATATATATATATATATATATATATATATATATATTACACATACACACACACACACACACACACACAGCATGGGACTAACAGGAAGAACGTAAGACTCAAACCCGAGACTCAAAAGAACTAATCTTTTCTGCTTCCGTTACTGACAGCATAGACTCTATGGGACCAACAAGAAGTTAGCCTGTGAATGCTTTAAATAAATACAATATACTAAGGGTGTAATGGTAAACAAAACTGATGGTTTGGTATGCACCTTGGTTCTGAAGTCACGGTTCGGTACAGCAGGGGAGAGAAAACTAAATATAAAATAGATTTTTTTTTTTTTAAACAGTGGTTTACTGAACAGATTGTGTCAGTCCATAAATTAATTTAATTACGGTATAACTAAAATATTTTAATTCAATTATAACTAAATAAAGAATTAATTCAATTATAACAGTTTTTTTTTTAAATCTCTCTTCTAATGCAATTTTTATTGTTTGCTAATAAGTTATACCACACTCATTTGGAGAAGAGAAAACTTCAGAATAATGTCACAGAGTTCATTCATGAAGTTGTGTGAACAACGCACAGCATCCGTATATGTCCGCGCACATGCACTTTGGTCAGAGCTGCAATATTACGATTAAGGTATAAGATATAAGGTGTTTACATGCCTTTTTAATGCGATTAAAATTGGCATACGTGTGTTCATGCAATTATGAGAATCACATTTTAATCGAATTCACTCCAGCTGACAGTGAGGTCACGTGCATACCCTCTATAAAAAAATGTACAATAATAAACAGATCACACTGTCACATACTATTCTATCCTCTTCCTTACGCCCTATCAATTTGTTCAACTGTGAGTAGGAAAGGAAATCACCTCCCTGCAATTCAGGACGAACCTGATGAGAGGGCTGCTGGAGGAGTACAGCACATCGCGGTGTCCATCCAAAGGAGGGCGACCTGCCTTAGACACTCCTCTGCGCCTTACAGCCAGGCATTTTCTTTCGGAAGTCCCTCAGACCACTTCCCAGGGCAGCAGGACCAGGCGGCACTGCAAGGTCTGCCTCTCCAGCACACGCAAGAGCAAGCAGAGGCGCATGACCAAGCACATGTGTGTGCCGTGCAACACTCCCTTGTGTGCTGTCCCATGTTTTGAGGAGTACCACACACTGAAGAATTATTAATCCTGTAAAAAGTCAGAGTTTACTTATTTATTTATTAATTGTAATTATATTTGTTATTAGTAAGTATAAACATATGTATATAGTTTGTTTTAAAGATTGTTTTACCACAGTATATTTATTGTTTTGTTTATAATACTATTTTGATTGTTGTTCATTGTAATTATATTTATAATTTGTTTTGTAATTTTATTAGAAAGTGTATAATAGTCTAAACAAAAAAACATTTAGCTTAAATTGAGATTTAATAAAACATGAATGAAATGTGTACATTTTGCAATTTCTTTTTAACAAATGACATACGTTTGAATTATGCTAAACTTATAAAACACATTCTAACCAGAGAAAAGGTCATCATGTATGCATTTGACATCATGTAATCTGCAAGCTAATAGTAAGTGAGGCGTGACCATATAGCTTTTCTCTGCTTTGCTAGTGAAATATAAAACTCAGTAACAATATTAACACTAAAACATAAATAATATATTCATGTTACGTATCAAGTCAACTGAACCCTAATAACTTTACCGAATGCACGGGGAATATTTGCAATGTGCAAAACGACAAACATGACATTTGAACGTCCACATTATTGAGTAACTGTTCGTTTTACAAGATAATTTTTTAACATCTTTATTCATATTTATTGCATGTTTGTAAATAATTATATATGCTCCAAAATAGGAGGAAAAAAAACAAAAATATACTCACCATTTGTCAAGCGGATGTTGTGAGGGAGATGCAAAAAGCCGTGTGCACGCGAAATTCAAAGCAGTGGGGAAAAAATAGCAACAGAAACATGTCAACCATAGAGTGTACACGCTAACAAATAATGTGAAAGGTTTTGAATTAAAAAATAAAGCAAAACATTCATAGAGTGCTCACCTGCACGCGGTCATCCACCACAAGCGCCATTGTGACTGCGTCACTGCAAAACCTCACGTGTCAAGGTTGATGTGTGTTTCCATGGAAATTAGAACGCATGTCATTGCATAATAACGGTCGCAATAAAAAACTCACGCCAGGCTGCCAGTCTTATTTTTAAGAACGTACGTGCGAAAGGGTTAAGAGTGAGTGAGAGGGAGGGAGGGAAAGAGAGAGATTACATGTTGAGGGATAATTGGAGTCATACAGAGATACAGTGTTCATAATTACAGTGCTTACCTCAGTACAGTGGGTTGCACTCACTCTTTCTCAGTAATACAATAATAAAGATCAGAGGGGTGTTTTCACAGGCCAAAGCTCATCGTGCTTTATTAGACCTGCACTTGTAACCCAACTATATCTCATGACCACACAAGAATATTGCACTAAAGGGGCACAGACATAAATCTGGACATAAGAGTGAGCCCTCAGACTAGTGAGGTTAGGCTTTTCACAGCTCACAGATCACAGCATGACTCTTATCTGTCACCCTGTTCACTTCACTAGACTTTCGTTTTCTCCCTCCTCAAGCATATCCTTTACCTCACAAGCACTGTTCCCAGCTAAAACGGTGCAAACCTCCCCCTCTTACCCTTCTCTTAAAATTCATTCTCCTGCTGATGTCAGTGTTGCAAAATTGGGCTACTTTTATATTGCCGTATACTGCCGTTATATAGGGGGCGGTATTTATAACTGAAATATCTGGACATTTAACACTTAGTTTAACACATTATATTAAAGATGATTGTGAATACATGTAGGGTAAGTGCAAATCCATGTGTAAACTAACTATCAGGCTAAATTGGGTATTTGTGTGCTAGTAAGCTAACTAGTCATTATTGGTCATTATAATGTAGTTCAAAAAGCATTTGTCATCGAGATCTTGATTCTAAGTCGGATGTCTTTTTCCCTAAGTTTTTCACATTTGGCCATGATGGACACATGATGTCCATATTTGTTGGCACCATTGCCTCTGTGCTAGCCATCAGTTAGTTAGTTAGAATCTCTTGAAGCATCAAAAATATGATCAATGATTCGGATCGCGTGTCAAACTGCCACTGACATTGGTATGTGGCGATCTGAATCATTAATGGATTCACTGATTCATGACCGTTTGAATCTTTATTTGAGGTTTGAAAACAAACGTGCAAGAGACGACAATGATGAATAAAGTCATAGTTTTTGTGATTTTTGGAGCAAAATGTATTTTCGATGCTTCAAGAGATTCTAATTACCAACTGATTACTTTGATGATGTTTTTATAACCTTTCTGGGCATGGACAGTATAGTGTGTATACACTTGGACACGCTCTCGGACTAAAGATAAAATATCTTAAACTGTGTTCTGAAGATGAACGGAGGTCTTACAGGTGTGGGACGACATTAGGGTGAGTCATGTATGACATATATTTCATTTCACTAACCCTTTAAGAACATTTTCTGTACTGCCCGCCTCTTCAATATTCGATTTTACAGTTTTATTTTGCCTTGTTTGCATTATTTAAACTAATCAGACTGAACTTGTGATATTTAATCAAGTGGCCATGAAGTATATTCACAATAAATATTTGAGTCATACATGTTCACTCCATTCAGTATTTATAATTTTTGAAAATACAAACCCCAAACTGCATTTATCATAACATGATTTAGTATAAATTGTAATGAGGTGCTAAAGGGAGTACCTATTACAATTAATTTGAGCCAATGGTATCGCTTGGGGTCCTAACAGAAGACCCATTTCGAGAAGGACCTGATTTGTCACCATCAAACACGATTGGGCTAGTTTTGGCCGTGATTGGGTGAAATTTAAATAGCAATTGGAGTGCTTTTTTTTTTTTTTTTACACAATGGCAACCCTGCAGGTCTAGCCCATCTTGAGCTCAACAGGTTTACAAGTGTCTGATGAACCACTAGAGATCTGAGCCAGAAAGATTTGCTTGACTTTAAATGTGGATGGTACTATTTTAACATAAAACCATCAGAGATCTGAATTGATCCTAATGTACTTGAGTTAATCAAGGATGGTTGATTATCCCACTTATAGGCTATTTGGCACTGCTTTTTATCACTATAGTCTGTGAAATAACATTAGTTATGCCCCATTGGCCTTCATGAGTGGCTTATGTATTTTCCATTGCTTTTATAAAAATAAAAAATGGGGTCATGCAGTTTTTATTTTATAATTGTGGGACTGTTTATGCCGAAATGGTTGCTGAAGCTACACAAATAAGTGTAGATATAAATGGCTGGCATGAACAGGTAGGGTGTCGTATAACCGTCCAGGCCCAACACCTTTTATTAGCACGCTGCTGCCATCTACTGGCTAATTATATTGTTCATTTCAGTGTGGCACTGCAAAATGAGCCTGCAGGACTGTGATGGTAAGCACAGCACAATTCAGTGACATGTGAACCTCCTGTGTAAACAGGATTTCAGATCTTGACTTTTTAATTATTGTAAAATGAAAAAAATCATAATAAATATTCATGAGTTAGGGCTTCAACCCTGATTTTTTTTTAAAGTTGTAAATAAAAGAGAATTTTGGAGTATGTTTTACAAGACAATAGCCCAACCGTTTCAGTCTTTCTACTTGAAAATGTTATGTTTAATTTAATGACATTTCTTTACTGTACTGTAATTTCTGGGTGAAAATAGTTTCAAACCAAATCTCTTTCAAGGTAGGTAGGATCTGTAATTCTGTGGGTCTAATTTATTATGTTTTTCCAAAGCCTCTTGATCTATGGATTGTATATAGTTCTTGCCCAAATAACAAGATGTCATAGTCTATATAAAAATGTATCTTCTCTCTGCACTTACTTAAATAACACCCTGCCGCCATGTTCCACAGTCGCAGTTTTATTTTTCTCTGTTGTGACGAGTCACTGTCTAAACAGACCTCAACACTATGTTATAAAGCCTCAATTAAGCATGATAATAGGATGACAGTTTTGCATTCTGGAAGGGTAATGGCTCGTTTTAATCGTGCATTTGCATGAGTGCGCTCTGGGGTGGAGGTGAGAGGTGGGCCTCATATGAGAAACATTTACTGAGCGCTTGATTACAAAGAATAGACTCACTTAATTGTTGAGAATTAAATAATGAGCCTTTATTCTATTTATTGGATTATGGATCCTTTTAGCTGTCCCCTGCTGATCATTTTAAAGGCCACTTAGGTCACAGTATTGTCAGGTTAGGAGGTGTCAGAGGGGAGCAGGTCTTTGGAGATGCGGAATATTAATGAGCTAGATGTCTTTATTGATCAGCCTGCTGATAATCGTATCAGTCATATACAGACTCACCGGTCTGCTAAATGGAAATGGTGATCTCTATGAGGATAAGTGTTTTTAGCTATGCTGAAATACATTTTCACAGCTCCAAAACTACTAAAATAAAATATAAATAGTCGTAAATTATTAAATAAACAGAAAATAAACCATTGGTGTAACTAACAAAACATTAAACTGACATTAAAAAAATAGAAATTATTAAAATACATATAAATATATATTAAAATTTTAATTATATATATATATATATATATATATATATATATATATATATATATATATATATATATATATATATATATATATATATATATATATATATATATATATATATATATATATATATATATATATATATATATATATATATATATATATATATATATATATATATATAACCCTGGCAAAGTGTATAGTTGTAATATCAAATAATGTGGTGGCAACATTTGAGAGTCAGAAATGGCTTTATTGATAGAAAATGTATCTAGATATTTGTTGAATTGCATAGCAGCCGAAAAAATAACAAGTAACAAGAATTATTTTTATTTTAGTTTTTATGACCAAAAAAATAAATGGTCTCAAAATAATTTTAGTTTTTGGTATAGTAAGGCATGTAAACCATAAGCAAACTCACCTATATTAAAAAGGAAAATAACTCTAGATTGTTGAGAAATGCAAGTGTATTAACTTTGGCAGCCCTAAAAATACGAAACAAAAAATGTAATAAACTGAAGCCAAAACTAACAATTACTATAAACTAAGCTGAAAAGTTACATTGAAAATACACTGTATAAATTGTGAATAAAAACAGAATGATGTGGAAGTTTCAAATGTTAATATATTGTTCAGAATACAACATAAATGACATTATCAAATACTTAAACTCAGAAAATGTATCATTTTAAGGGAAACATTTATATTACATTATGCATCAACACATCTCAAAAAAGTTGGGACAAGGCCATGTTTACCACTGCGTGGCATCCCCTCTTCTTTATATAACAGTCTGCAAACGTCTGGGGAATGTGGAGACAAGTTGTTTAAGTTAGGGAATAGGAATGTTGTCCCATTCTTGTCTAATACAGGCTTCTACTTGCTCAATTGTCTTAGGTCTTCTTTATCGCATCTTCCTCTTTATGATGCGCGAAATGTTTTCTATGGGTGAAAGATCAGCACTGCAGGCTGGCCATTTCAGTACCCGGATCCTTCTTCTATGCAGAAAGAGCCTTCTTCCTTCTTCCCTGAAAGAGACAATGTCTGGATGGGAGCATATGTTGTTCTAGAACTTATATATACTTAGATATACCTTTTAGCATTGATGGTGCCTTTCCAGATGTGTAAGCTGCCTATGCTCATGCAGCCTCATACCATCAGAGATGCAGGCTTCTGAACTAACTGAGTGCTGATAACTACTTGGGTTGTCCTTGTCCTCTTTAGTCTGGATAACATGGCACCCCAGTTTTCCAAAAAGAACTTCAAATTTTGATTTGTCTGACCACAGTTTTACACTTTGCCACAGTCCATTTTAATGTTTAGATATGGCTTCTTTTTTGAACTATAGAGTTTTAGCCAGCAAAGGCGAATGGCACAGTGGATTGTGTTTACCAACAATGTTTTCTGGAAGTATTCCTGAACCCATGTTGTGATTTCCATTACAGTAGCATTCCCGTATGTGATGCAGTGCCATCTAAGAGGCCAAATATCACAGGCGTCCAGTATGGTTTCTCTGAATCTTTGGATCATATTATGTATGCACTGTAGATGATGATAACTTCAAACTCTTTGCAATTTTTCCCTGAGAAACTCCTTTTAAAAAAGCTCCATTGTTTTTCACTGCAGCATTGGGGGAATTGGTGATCCTCTGCCCATCTTGACTTCTGAGAGACAATGCGACTCTGAGAGGCTCTTTGTAAATCCAGTTGACCTAATAAGTTGCAAACTGGTCCTCCAGCTGTTCCTTATATGTACATTTAATTTTTCTGGCCTCTTACTGCTACCTGTCCCAACTGTTTTGGAATGTGTAGCTCTCATGAAATCCAAATTGAGCCAATATTTGGCATGACATTTCAACATTTGATATGTTGTATATTCTATTGTGAATAAAATATAAGTTTATGAGATGTGTAAATTATTGCGTTCCTCTTTGATTTTATTTCATTTTTCACAATTTGTGTCCCAACTTTTTTGGAATTGGTTTGTAAAATAGAAATATTCATTTCAACTGTAAAAGTCTAGGTACAATTTAATATTTCCACTCTCAGTGCTACTCAAACCTTTAATATCAAGCAACACAAATATAAAACAGATTCTGTGCAATTCAAAAGGAAATTCAAAGTTAAATGCTATTGAATACCTACGACCCTGTAGAGGATAAAGCTGTTTAGATAGATGGATGCTATTGAATTGACGAGACATTTATCTTTGCATTTTCACTGGATCTGGTTATGCAGTTATTGAGTTGCATTATCCTTGTGCCTTGATTAAAAATACTGTCATTGTGGCAAAGCGTGTGCAGTATGAAAATTGTGTGTTGGAATTCGACGTGTGAGGATGACAGCCACCGGTTCCATCCCCCTTATGTTCCCCTGCTCAGACAAATCAATTGCGAAATGAATTCTGACCAACCTAAAGCTCACTTTTTTTTTGCAGTCAGAGCGATGTCCAGCGATGGATGTTTGTCTCGCTGGCTGTAATTCGCCTGAAATTCAATTACAAAGAAACCGACGCTAAGCCGAAACACGCTAAGATGAAAAATGAATCTGGAGAGCGTTTTGCTAGCTAGAGCTGTTTGCCGTGGCAGGCCGATACTCAAGCACAAACTCGGTTAGGTCATACTCGCTGGAAACGCACATTACGCTGACATTAGCATAAATGGGTTATCGATTCTCATTGAAGTTAACCTTCAGTTCTGTCCTGTGGAATTATATGGGGTGGACCGAAAAGCTAGTGTAGGTTGGTGCAGGCGTGCACGTGACAGTAATGAAGATGTGACCTTTTAGGTTGATCCCTCCTGCTCCCCACGACGTATCAAACACGCCGCTCACATCTACACGTGCGCTCCAGTGTCACAGTGTCATCTGCTCCATTTCCAGACATGTAGTGTTCTTTCACGAGCTGTCAGCGAACACATCTCTAAGCTCGAGTCTTCTGAAGTTCTTGACAGGAATTTTTGAAAGCCTGTCTTAAAGGCATAAGCCTGTGTCCTTCCCATCATGGGGCGATGGGGGGGGGGGGGGGTAGCAAGGGATGGGTTGGGGAGCGGGACATGCAGCGGAGACTGACCAACGAGAAGAGAAAATCAGTAAATAACAGTCACCCTAGGGGCCTGGTCTAGGGTGCCTCCTCATCTGGCCCCCAGTCAATTTAATTTAAATGTAAATTTCAGGGATGCGTGGCGTTAAAAGGCTTATATTAGCAAAAAGGGAAAAGTTAATGAATATATTTCAATCTCTGTAACCACACAGCCATCCTCATTTACCTCCCGGAATATATGAGCAGTGCTGTTAGAAATTGGGACTGTGGTAATATACGTGTTCTCCAACAACCCACTTAAACCAGCCTTCATAATCCCTTATCCATCATGTCTGGTTATGCTGAGGGAGCGTTTGAGTTTGACTCTATATGACCATCACATTAAAGTGATCATGATATTACCGCTGCGTTTTAGAATGAAAGCTGTCAAGAAATGTTAAGGTCAAAGCACCAAAACCAAAAGAAAAAAAAAAACATTTTATCCACTATTATACCCTTACTTTTTACGTACATTTATTGTCAGGACAAATTATACTCCTCCTTCAGTTTTCACTTTACAGTGTGGCCTTTCTCATGATGTATATTATATTATTATTTGTGATGATTGTCATTATTGTAATAGTTGAATTGTGAAAATACTTTTTATGTATTTAAATTGTTTTAATTAATTTAATTAATTTAATTAATGTCTTCACATTGAGGATAATTGGGGTGGGGGGATCAGGGTAAATTGTACTTCACTTGTTTTCTGGGAAACATGCAAGTATCTTCTGTTTCTTCTGAAGAGCAGTACTAAATGAAAACAAATCTTCGTCCTGTTCAAATGTTTTCTTTTGAACGGAGTCATTTGAATAAATAAAGCTATTATTTTTTTGTCTTGTGGACTATGTGTAAAAAATGTTTTATGTAAAATATCTTATTCAGGACAGCACTAAATTTTATTTTTAAATATATATACCGGTATTTAATTTAAATAAATTCTTGGATTTATAGGATACAATGTAACCTTGAATGCAAGCCTCTTCATGAAATTCACCCAACTCTATCTAAGCTTTTATTATCGTTTGATGCTGATGTCTCCACCAGCGTTTTTAATTAGCTGAACTAGCCAAATGTCATTGCTTGTCCTCCATCTAGCTGTAGGTTTGGATGATGCTGGTGCACCAGTTAAACCAGCACTAACCAGCCTGGACCAGCAAGGAAATGCATGCAAGAGAGAGAGGGGGGATGCTGAAAAGACACTGGTGAGGAAGACAGCGAGATTGAGAGGAGGGGGGAGGAGAGAGAATGGACAAGTGGAGCGGTCTTGGGAAGAGGGTTCACAGGCTAGTGCCTACTTGGAATTCAGGTTGGTTAAAATTCTCCCTGCACACAGTATGTGTGAATTGGAGAGCCGTCTCATCTAAAAGTGCTAAGGCTTTCCTCACAGAGTGCCAACAGCTAGAAATGTTTATGTCAGCTCTAGTGAGAGGACTTCCTGTGTTATGGCAATACACACACATTCAGTAAAGCAGAGGAGGGTCATGCATGAAGACACTGAAAGTGATGTCAGAGCCCCCCCCCACCCCCCCCCCCCCCACCCCCAAAAAAAAAAAAAAACTTGTTTTATATCCCAGGGGTTTCCATTTCATTTATTTTGTAACAAATTAGCAGGTTTCATCTTTCTTTTTTTTTTATTGAGGGTCATGTTAAATCATTCTTGGACACAGAGTTCATAATTTACTTTCGAAATGCCTTTATGTATAAATAGTTTTTGTATTGTTTTACCCAGACAAAAAAAAAAAAAATTACGTTTAAAATTATAATAGTTGAACAGTGTAAAATAAACATTTCAATATTATTGTGTGGAAATGATTGTCTGGCATTCTTTTATATATTATTGTTTATAATAAATAGGTTGAGGAATACTTTTAAAAAAAATTAAGCTGAGGGTACCCAGAAAGCAACTGTCAAACACAGACGAGGACACAGAGAGATTAGTGCAAGTGCAAGGTTTATCAGAGGTTTCAGACACAGGTGATACGTAAAGGGATGGTGACACTCAGACGAAGGACGATGAAGGTGAAGACGAAGATGAGGAGGATGATGAAAACGAAGAGGGATACAGAGGAGGGCTTCTTGGAAGGACAGGTAGTCAACAATGGGATCGGTGCGAGACCAGACAATGGGAGTGAAGGTGAGCCGGGTTGATATAGTGGTGACTGGTGATGGTGCCCAGGTGTTCAGAATGATGGTGATGGGGAACGAGTGGGCGTGACAGTGACTGATGACTGTGAGGGCGTGACAGTACCCCCTCCTCCACAGGCTGCTCCTGACGGCTGGGGCGGGTGGCGAAGGGGTCTACCACGAGGATGAGGTCAGGGTGGTCTTGGTGAAACTGAGTGAGAAGATTAGGGTCCAGCACATCGTTCCTGGAGATCCAGGTCCACTCCTCAGGACCGTGGTCCACCCAATCTACCAGGTATTCCATCAGGGAACCCAGTCGGCGCGAGTCGAGGATGGCTTTCACCCGGTAGACTGATAGGTCCTCGTCGATGGTAGGAGGAGGAGGTATGGCACCATCACAAGGATCTGTGGGTGAAGAAGGGACAGGTTCAGTGAAGGGCTTGAGTAAAGACACATGAAATGAAGGTGATATCTTGTAGGTGGGTGGAAGTTGAAGGCGGTAGGTGACTTCGTTCAGCTGCCTGTGTACCGTGAACGGTCCGATGTATCAGGGACTCAGCTTACGTCAAGGCAGCCGAAGATGGACTTCCCTCGTGGATAGCCAGACCTTCTGGCCTGGCTGGTACCGGGGTGTGGGTCCGCGTTTATCATCAGCGTGGTGCTTGTGTTTCCGGACTGCCTGCTGGAGTTGCACGTGCGCTGAGTCCCGGACCCTCTCGCTCTGGCGGAACTAGTAATCCACTGCTGGGACCTCCGAGGGCTCACCCATCCAGGGAAAGAGCGGTGGTTGGTAGTCGAGGACACATTGGAACGGGGTGAGCCCTGTGGTGGACTGCTGTAGTGAATTCTGGGCATATGCGTCTCAGGGCAGATACTAACTCCAGGTCTCCCGATTCTGGTGGCAGTATACCCTCAGGAATCTCCCGATCTCCTGGATCATCCGTTCAGTCTGGCCATTGGTCTGAGGATGGTAACCTGATGAGAGGCTGAAGGATACCCCTAGGAGACAGAAGAAGGCTGTCCACACTCTAGAGATGAATTGGGGTCCTCGGTCGGAAACAATGTCTTCCAGAAGCCCAAAAAGTTGGAAGACTTGGGTGAAGAGTGCCTCCGCGGTTTCCAACAAGGTTGGCAACCCTTTGAAGGGGATGAGTTTGCAGGATCTTGAAAATCAGTCAACAACGACTAGGATACAGGTGAAACCTTGGGATGATGGCAGGTCGGTCATCGGTCGATCCCCAGATGGCTCCAAAGTCGCTCGGGGATCTGATGAGGGACCAGCTTGCCCTCAAGGAGTCTCCTAGGGGTGTTGGCAATGGCGCAGACTCAATATCCCTTGACGAATCGGGAGACGTCCTGAGGCATGGCGGGCCACCAGTAATGTGGTGAAGGAGCGAGAGGGTCCGTCTCCTGCCTGGGTGTCCAGAGCCTGGTGAAGAATGAGCCAAGTCCAGAAGGGGCAGGCGATGGCGAGGCGGGACGTAGAGGCACCCTTCTGGACCTCCTGGCGGAGCAGGCTTTTGGGCGTTCTCCTGTTGGATCTGCTCGTGGAGGGCCCACTGGATCGGGCTGACAACCATGGCTGGAGGGAGGATGGTTTCAAGGTGCTCTGGCTCAGGGTCGGCTTGGTGGAGATGAGAAAGGGCATCCGCCCAGTTGTTCTGGTTCCCTGGACGGTACATCACCTTGAAATTGAACCTGGTGAAGAAGAGGGCCCAGCAGGCCTGACGATGATTCAGCCGTTTGGCATCTCGAAGGTACTCAAGGTTTCAATGGTCGGTAATGACTTCAAATGGATGTTCTACTCCCTCCAGCCAGTGTCTCCATTCCTCCAGGGCGAGCTTGATCGCCAGGAGCTCCCGGTTCCTGATGTCGTAGTTCTGGGCCGCCGGGGATAGCTTCTTGGAGAAGAAGGCACATGGATGGAGTCGTGAGGGTGTCCCGCCGCTGAGACAGAACCGCTCCGACCCCGGTCGATGAGGCATCCACTTCGACGATAAACGGAAGATGAGAAATGGGGTGGACCAGGATCGGAGCGGACTGAAAGGCGTTCTTAAACTGGTGGAAGGCCTACGTGGCTGATGGAGTCCAGGACAGAGACTTGGGCCGGTTCTGGAGCAGAGAGGTGAGTGAGGATCTGAGCAGAAGTTGGCGAATCCCAGGAAGCGCTGCAGCTCTTTAATGGTAGTGGGCTGAGGCCAATGGGTGATGGTGTCCACCTTTCTCTGGTCCATCTTGACTCCGTGGTTGTCTATGATGTACCCAAGAAACTGGACAGTGGAGATGTGGAACTCGCAATTCTCGAGCTTGAGATAAAGGGGATGGTCTTGGAGCTTTTGCAGGACTTGACAGACATGCTCCTCATGCTCCCTCAGGTCACTAGAATAGATGAGGATATTGTTGATATAGATGATGACAAACTTGTTTAAGAATTCACGAAATACCTCATTCATGTAATTTTGGAAGACGGAGGGTAAGTTGGACATCCCATACGGCATCACCCAATATTCATAGTGATCTGAGGGAGTGATGAAGGCTGTCTTCCACTCGTCTTCCTTGCGAATTCGAATGTGGTTGTAGGCACTTCTGAGATCGAGCTTGGAGAAGATGGTGGCCCCACGGAGCTGTTCTAGAGCAGATGGGACCAAAAGGAAAAGAATAACTAAACTTGACAGTCTGAGAATTAAGGTGATGGTAGTCGTTACACGGCCGCAAGCCTCTGTCCTTCTTGGCCATGAAGAAAAAGCTTGAAGTGGCAGGGGAGGTCGATGGACAGATAAACCCTTGTTGTAGCGCTTCGTGCACATACTCCTCTATGGCCTTCTGTTCCGGGATGGACAGAGGATAGATGTGGCCCTTGGGTAGAGTAGCCCCAGGCAGGAGGTCGATGGTGCAGTCCCATGGCCGATGGGGTGGTAGTTTGGTAGCCAACCGCTTACTGAAGACATCCTGGAACGGCCAGTAAGCTGGGGGAATGGCCACGTTGACTGGAGTTTCAGGACTTTCTACTGAGGTGGACTGGACAGGTAATGATGAAGAAACTGACGATGATGATGGACATTTTCGGCGAGGACGCTGAATAAAACGATCAAAGCAGTTCTCAACCCATTGCAGGATCTCTCCGGTGGACCAGTGGACATGCGGCTGGTGTAATATAAGCCAGGGGCGTCCCAGGGTGATGTCCGCGGTTGACTCCTCCAGCACCATGAACGGGATGGTTTCCTCATGCAGATGACCAACGCGTAGTCTAATTGTGGGAGAAAAATGGCGGACACGACCTCGGCCCAGCGGTTTTCCCTGAATGGTGATGATTCTGAGGTAGAGGGGACAATGTTGGGGGGTTAGCTTTTCGGAGGGTTTACTGACTGATGAAGTTTCCCGCCGACGCGGAGTCGATGAGGGCTTGTGCTGCAACAGATGAGTGGGAATTACAAACGAATACTGGTGTCTTGGTAAGGTTTGCCGTTAAAGGAGGTAACTGGATGGTACTCACCGCTGGCCGAGTAGGTCGCACGGGGCAGGTCGTCATGCCATGTCCATCTCCCCCACAATACAGGCACAGATGTAATGAGATCCTGTGTTGGCGTTCGGTGGTGGTTAGATGGTATGAGTCGATCTGCATAGGTTCAGGTGCTGGAGGTGCGACAGATTTTTGAGCAGCCGGAGGATTGGCAGCGGGGGTGGAAAGGCCACAGGCAGATAACCGTTGAGACACGCGGATGGTTTTCTGGATGAGGGCTTCCAAGCCCATGGCCTCCTCGTAGACAACAATGAGTTGCTTGATTTCAGTGAGGAGGCCTTGGCGGAAGGTGGTGATGAGAGCAGATTCATTCCATCCGCTCATACAGGCCAGCGTGCGGAAACGCAGTGCATAGGAACTCGTTGTCTCACGTTTGCCTTGGCGAATAGAAAACAGTTGATCATGGACAGATAATTCAGCAGTTTGTTGACCAAATACCTCTTTTAGATGAGTGCAGAAGGCTGTGGTGGAGCTGATGACGGGGGCATTCGTTTCCCATAACAACTGTGCCCACTGAAGGGCTCGGCCTGAGAGTGGTGGAGGGAGTGTCGTGAACCAGTGAGGACCGTACAGTGCGAACCAATGTGGTGAAGTGGTCTGCGGTGCGGTCCCCGTCTGTGTCCGAAGAGCTCTGCATTTGGTCTGGTCTTCTGTCAGACACAAACAAGGACACAGAGGGATTAGTGCAAGTGCAAGGTTTATTATCAGAGGTTTCAGACACAGGTGATACTTAAAGGGATGGTGACACTCAGACGAAGGACGATGATGGTGAAGACGATGAACGTATACAGAGGAAGAGGATGAGGATGATAAAGACAAAGAGGGATACAGATGAGGGCTTCTTGGAAGGACAGGTAGTCAACGATGGGATCGGTGCAAGACCAGGCAATGGGAGTGAAGGTGAGCCAGGTTGATATAGTGGTGACTGGTGATGGTGCCCAGGTGTTCAGAATAATGGTATTGGGGTACGAGTGGGCGTGGCAGTGACTGATGACTGTGAGGGCATGACAGCAACATGGTGTGGGTCAGGTCTGGGCTGAAATTATGTTGCTGTCTGGGTAGTGAATGAAGTCCCCGGGTCACTAAAGACCCATGGTATGCATTTAAGGGTTAAGTGCAATTTCCAACCAGCTGTAACTTTTTCAATTTTTTTAACAGTGTATATGTAGCTTATATGTAGCTTGTATGTAGCTCAATAAGAATATAGCTTTCCTGTAGCTCAACCAGTAGAGTGTGGAGCTAGCAATGCCAACGTCAAGGGTTCGATTCCCAGGGAAAGCAAGAACTGATAATAATGAAAAAATGTATATGACTGTACATTGAATGCAATGTAAGTCACTTTGGATAAAAGCGTCTGCCAAACGTAAACTAAAAATGCTAGCCGGGAAATTGCCACAATGAAGACAAAAATTATTCCAAAATGTTCAAACTGTAATTTATATCACTGTCATTTTCACCATAGAATGCTATTGAACACTATTTGTTTGGGAGTGTGCAATGTAGTCAATGGTGTTTGCATTTAATTTATATATTTTTGAGATGTGAGGATAGATTGTAATATCTATGCTGCGTGTTTTTGTGCTCTGCCAGCAGAAAACAGCTGCTCATTTTGTTGGCTTGAGCTTGTTGCCTAATAAGAATGCTTAAATAATGACCTGCAGAGAGCCGTTGTCCTCCTAGGGGGCCTGTGCTGACGTGCTGACTTTTCACTCAACTCCAGTAAAGTCTGACATCCTGTATGGGTTTACATGGTGAGCGCCGATCTAGATTTAGCTGTGCTTGCCTGAAAGTCTCCCTGTGATCCTTGCAAAAGCAGAAAATGGTTTGTTCTAATAACACCATGCAAACTTTCATGTCTATTAATGGACCAGACTCGAGCTTCCCCACAGCCTTCCCTGTTTTTCCCCCCACAATGCTCTTGTGCACATGTTAATAAAACTGGAGTGCTTCTGCTGGAGCTGTGCACCTTAGTGCCAGATCTAAGCTTGTGATTCTGTGATGCAATAAAGTGTGTAATTAATTTCTGATACAGGTACCAACTCCCTCGGATCCATCCCGTACTGACACTTCAATATTATCATCACTAAACAACACCCTTAAAGGAATATTCCAGGCTCAGTTTAAGTTAAGCACAATATACAGCATTTGTGATGTGAACTAATACTAACACAAAAACTCTTCTAGCCTACTGCTTTTCTTTTAAAACAGAAAGCAAATAGGCACTTAATGAAAGAGTTTTTGAAAGCAGAAATGTTAAGCCTATAAAATTATAAAAGCATGTTTATTCATTCTTCAAGATTTAAGATTTTTTTTATACAAATGTCCAAAAACCTCTAGAGCAATGGTTTTCTGTTGACTTGTGTACTTGCGTTATCCCAAATGTTTCCAAGAATAGTCTTGTTTGAGATGCGCCTCGCCTGAAAATGAAGGCGAGATAGGCGGCTGCAGTGAAGGGAGGGGTGAAAAAAGTGTAGGCAAAACGGACAGTTCTCTCTTCTGGTAGGGATTCAGACACCTGCGAGATCAGTTGCAGATATATTGCGTGCACTGTCTTGCTGATAAACTGGAGGTAATTTAAGTTCTGTTGCTTTTATATGAAAATAAATAGTGTGAACAAGATACCCAAAGGTTTTGTTATTTATTTACGAAAGACGTTTATCAATCATTTTTACTTTAATTAAGTACATGTTTTTCTATATTTCTTTATAAATATGATAACAATCACATAACCCACAGAGAGATCGCACTGTTTGTGCACATTAATTGCACATGAACGCCCTCTCATTTCAAAATTTGAATACGATGAGCTCGTAATAACAACTTCAGAAGTGGGAATTAATACACTTCCGATAGCATGCAAAGGCGGCTAACCTGTGAAAACCCAGACAACTTCCAGCAAATTTAGATTTGCTCTGCAAGTAGTCTGGCAAAGAGCCCATTCAAGGCCATTTCTAATCCGTCTAAATCACGGCACCAATCAGAAACGTTGGGGCGGGCTTTACACGATGATGACAGCGCAGCGACGGTGAAGCAGATTTAGTACATTATAAAGATGGATGCCACTGTGGAACATCACTTGTTTGAATCAGCTATCGTGTCTGTTTTACGCGATTTAAACTTTTCCTTTTCTTTAAAACCCGAGCAAAGAACATCACTCGGCTACCAGATGTGGATTACACCGGCTACTTTGATGAGGAGGATGGGGAGTGTGATCATGTGCTAACACCACACACAGTTCTGGATCTGTCCTTTCTGTGATTATTTCCTCACACTAGTTCTGTTAGTCATGTACAAATTGTAAATAAATAACAAATAGCGTAACTATATGCTCAAGTCTGAAAATCTAAAATCACTGAATTTGAACAAAGTTTGTGAGACACAATTTTCCAAAGACTTCTTCTTATTATTTTATTTTCAAAATATTGCAAATCGTGTTCTAATAGCAATTTAAATTGCGGGCAAATTACAACGGGGTCAAATGCATTCAGAGCTTGATGTTTTCTGTTTAAATGTTAATCCGAGATGTTTCAGTCGGTCTGAGATGCTATTAGGTTTTCCAAATTTTGCAAAAATGTTGATGGGGTGGCGGTGCACACGAGCTATTATCATATTTCTTTTACAACAATGGCAAAAGCCATTGCAACATCTTCATCGAAATTACAAACAGAGAATTGCTGTCTGAGATGTTTCTCTGTTGCTCTGCATACTTCATCATCCATTGGTGACGCCCCAAATGTTTTGTCTATGAAACTTTGCCAGACTATAACTACTGAGAATGGTCTGGTTTTAACCAGGCTAGAAGGAGGCATAAATCCACAGAAATAGAGTGGCACAGGTATGACATCACTTTGTAGGCCAACCAGCAATTTGCATTGTGCTGATGCCCTCGAGAAAAACCCAATGGGATTTTCCAATAGGCTTTTGAATTATTGCAAAAAACAAGCCCTGTAATCAACAAAAGTTCATGATACTTACACGCTTTGTCCATCAAGATATCTATCACCAATGAACACAAATTGTGTTATTTTTTTACAATTTTAAAGTGAGATTACTTGTTTATAAATCACTAATGACCTATGACCTCAATACATTGCAGATATGCTGATTAATACAAACCCAACAGATCACTCAGATCAGCAGGATCAAATCAGTTAGAAATACCAAGAGTTCACTCGAAGCAAGGAGAGTCTGCATTTAGCTATATGCCAGCCGCAGTTGGAACCAATTTCCTGAACAGATCATATGTGCTCCAACACCCTAAAAAATAAAGGTGCCTGGAAGAACCAAATATGGGGTTTCACAGTAATCCCATAGAAAAAACATTTTTGGTTCCCAAAAATGTTTAGTGAAAGGTTTTTTAAAGAGCCATTTTTGGTTCTAAATAACCCTTTTGCACTACAAAGTGCAATGGAAAGGTTCTTTGGATATTAAAGGTTCTTGAACCATACACCCTGCCAAAGAACCATTTAAAAACCTTTATTTTTAGGAGTGAACAGTAGCCACATTCAAATCCAGACACAAAACATCTGTTTAGCTGTGCATTTACTGCATGAGCACTGTGCTACTGTACGTCCAACTGATTGCACCTTATCTTGCATCTATGCATCATCTTTTCATTCATTTCATAACTGTTTTAGTTTACTTTTGTTCTTATTGAAGGTGATAGGTTCTATTTGAGTTTAATATGATCATTGTTTTTTTGATGGAAAAACCAAGTTTGACAATAAAAGTTTGAGTATCTGTAAATCAGTGGAAAGGTAATAAGGTTTAACCAAAAGGGTATTGAGTAAAAATCAGGGAATAGTGATTGAAATGGATGTTATGAATGTGTTTGCGAAAGAATCTAATGAGAGGTGATCTAATTAAGATGGTACATGTAAGTAGACTGTAAACCGAAGAATGTTTTATGTAGAGACTGAATGTAATCGGATATATCATTCTGCCTATTTATTTTGTTATTGTTTATTTTTATTTCAGACCACTATCGTGTATTTGACCATTTTATTTAATTTTTAATTCTCTTTACAGCTGTTTTAACTATCCTTGTTTTTATTTTTAATTCTTACACAGGGTATTCTCATTTCTCATGCACACAGTACGTTATCACTATTTTAATTAATTTCTCACTTTGAATTGCCAATGGGTATGAAATGTGCTATACAAATAAACTTTGCCTTAGTTTTGAAGCCGAAATGCAGTCACTAGAAGTAAAAAGCTAAAGGTAGGCTATAAATGGACTAAACCACCACAGTCCCACAAATTTAACGTCACCATCACTAAAGTCACCAGCAACTCTTTCAGTTTTTATCCAAAAACATTTTCCCCGGACGTTAAAATAGTTTAAGAGAGCACAATTATGAGCATAACAATGCTGTAAAAGCGGACTGAGTTTTCAATCCTTTTTGACGTTTAATCTCCCAGACAGCCTCTGTAGTCCCATTGATCCACTTGTTATCAACCACCTTTTTCAAGACACATAACAGCTTCAAAAAATGACAAGTGGTGTAACTGATATTATTTTATGTCATAGAATAAAGTGTAAAAAAAAGTGTCTTGAGCATGTTTTCACCACAGACCTTATTTCGACCATTAAACCAAAACACCCATTCAGAAATCCCCTCGACTTCGAGACAAGGGAACCGAAAGTGCTAAAGTACTAACTCACATTTATCATATACAAAGTGATACCTGCACCACTCTATAACAAGGACACTGACATCATACCTGCATTAGCCACGTTTCCCCCGATTTTGTAAAAACCATGGAAACATCATGTTTTATTAGACAGGTAAGCAACTGTTTGGATACATTCATCAACAGAAAACGAATCATTGTTATACATTGTTATTGTTTAAATCTAGTTTCCTTGATTTACTGCGAGTACCATGTTTTACCATGCCTAATATCAATCTATCTTACTGCAGTGTTCAACAAGTGTCTCATAGCGTCAAGCAACAAGTCTCTCATAGAGTAACATCATAGCATAACTTTCAATACACTCAAATCTAATATGATAAATGTTACATGCTAATATGCTGCATTACTCCACATATGTATGAACAGAGGAAGCGGAAGTCTGCAGCATAATAAAGGCTCTGCGAAATCAAGGCATCAAGCTTTGCCGTGGTTTTGAATAAGTGACCTCTAGTATGTAAAAATGACATATTGTGGCTTTAAATATGTGAATAATCTTTTTTTTCCACATGAAAATCTTTATTAACATTATAAGCGATCCTCGAGAAAAATTAAAATAATATAAAATAATATAATAATGCAAATATTATCCCTTAGTCCTATTCTAAAAATCCTGCAGATGTACTGATGAGATGCTCAGTTCTTGCATGCAATTTTCAGCATTTCTCACATAATTCACTAATGAAATTATCCAAAATATGTAACCAAATACACAAGCGGGAAGGATGTGTATCAATGGCCAGTTTATCAGTTCCATTAAAATCTACTAAGCTTTCTGTGGAATTCCATACGTGTCCATAACTTTTTTCTTTGACCATTTGCGGTGACACTGAATTTGTTTATTAATATCCCCAAATTAAGTGGAAGCCTAAACAGGAGAGACATAGATTCATATTTTCCTTTGTACCATATGCTATACATTTTCTCAATCTTTTTTGTTGTTGTTTTGTAAATAGTTTATTATTTTAATGTATTATTGATGTTGTTTGTTTGTCTTGTGTGTGGTACAGTGGTGATAAACTTCCATGCTGCAGAACAAACTACCCCTAAGGGTTCACTAAAAGTTTACTAAACTAAGCTAAAGTAAATATGTGAGCTATTCCTGAAATGTTCAAATTCCAAAGGCCGCAGAACAACAGAGTTGTACATTTCTGCAATTGACATATTGTTGGGATAGACCTACTCCTTATCTTGCCACTTCAAGCTAAAACAAATACAATATATGAAACGTCACAAATGCCACATACTGTGAATCCATAGAAAAAAAACATCCTATTAGGCTAATTTTTAGGCCAAATAATGTCCTTCAATTTGAGGACAAGAAAAATGAAAATCTCCACACACACACACACACACACACACACACACACACACACACACACACACACACACACACACACACACACGTCTGGTTCACTATCTTTGTGGGGACTCTCTATACATGTAATAGTTTTTATACTGTACAAACTGTACATTCTATCCCTCTACACTGCCCCTGACCTTAAACCTACCATCACAGGAAAGATTCTGAATTTTTACAATTTCAAAAAACATCATCATGTAGCCTATGATTTATAAGCCTTTTGAAAAGTGGGGACCAATGTAGGTGATGTCAGGTTTTACTATCCTAGCCACACTATCCTTATTGGAACATTTGGTCCCCACAATGTAATATAAACAAGGACACACACACACATACTATACGCCCGTAAAAAATAATCGACTCTTCCATGATAACGTGCGTATTGGTACTGTACGTAACTGTAGGCCTACTCATTTCACAACCATCAAACAGTCTAATCAATTATTGATGGTTAAAATCAGGTTCCGCCCTTTCTTGTTCAATAAGCCAATTCTTAATTTTAGGAAATAAAAGATTATCAAAACTGTTTCTTGACAACTTTAAAATTAAAGTTAGGCTATAAGTTGTACAAAATGTACAAATCTACTGATTCTCCATCACATATTCATGGAGGAGGAAAACACTAGTTTTATGGCATCGAAACCCTGTAATTTCTCTTACGTTCTGAAAAAAGAGATTTGAGAGTAAACGATATTATTGTCCACCAACACCACCAGAAACCTTGCCAATTCTACAGTGTTGAGCTCAGAGTTCGGCTTTTCTCGCCTGACTCCTCCCCTCGAGTTCGATGCGCTCGTCCCTCGGCTCTGCTCAGGCTTGTCAGTGCGGGCGAGAGCGCTGCTAAACATGGCGTCGGACGGGATGATTTTAACCAACCACGACCACCAAATCCGAGTTGGAATATTGACAGGTAAATGCGAAATGACACTAGCTCCTTTTACGCCTCGCCGCTTGTGCTGGTCTGTCCGTTCATGCTGTTGCCCGCTGTTGATTGTCGTGCCGGTGGTGATTCCTATCTGAGCGAGTTGTGCCCATCTATCGCTCGCGTTCCTCGACTCATTTGCAAAAAGCTTTGCGTTTATTTATCGATATATAATATCGCATTCATGTATACATGCATGCGATAGTGTATCCGGCTCTGTGAGATCTGCCTTTGGTCTGTCATGCAGCACAGCTCAGTGTCAAGACAACAGTTTGTGTGATGAATTATTCATAGCTTGTACGCAAGACATCCAAATAACATAAAGCAGATAGCTGGAAAACCCTCTTATATCTGTGAATGAACATTCCGATCGATGCCATATGCCTGTTTGTGGTCATATTAACATGTGTGGCTGCTGAATAGAGCTGTTATGTGGATACGAGTTGGTATTTGGAGTTGGTCACGCAGTGTGTTTTTTTCCCCCCTCATGGATTTCTGCACAGCAGCATCTCAGCTCAGGGTTTGCTTGGAGTCTATTTGTACTCATGCACGGTGATATCTAAATATATACAGGATCTCGTACAATAGATAGATCCACTGAGAAATGCACCTGAAACACGAGTTTCACTATTCACGATAACGGCTTTTATGCACGCGATTAAGTAGTATGTGTATGCATGTGAGCATTGATTGCCACCCCAATTTCGGCTAAAATCAGGGGAACGAAGCAGCCGCCTTCTCGTTAAATAGCTCTGCCGTTTCTTCCCCTCGGGAGCAGGAGGGAATAAGTGATGAATAGCGATTGCCGATTCGTCTTTCGATTCAGAGATCTTTATAATGATTTTGAGTCGGAACTCGCTCCTTGAGTCGAATTAATCTATTGTTTTTGCTACTCAATGATTCGAGTACATGTCCCACTCGTAAATAACGTGCAGAGTTCCATAAATACGTTTACAACTTGATTATATGAACGGTTTGGTCGGTTTTGTCAAAATTTCTGCGAAATTTTGCAGCCGTTATCAATAGTGTTGTGATCGCTTTTAAACCAAGCCACTCTCTGGTTAACACTGCAAATTTGTGTGACCAACTTAAACCCATTGTGAAATTTGCACAAGGAAACCTTTCACCCACATGTAAAATTCCTGTTTGCATGCATTCCAGTTAAAATAATTGGATTTAGCCCAGAAAATTTGGCGAACAACGACAAATGTGACCGCCCCAGAGTTTTTCCATTATTAATCAGCAGTATTAACACAAACTTAATGAAAGTTTTATCAAACTACCATTAAGTGTTTTTATTGGAACATTTTAGAGCGTGTGATAAACCACACAGGGGTGTCGTGGATCACATGATGACTCAAAAGAATCGCTGAATCACCTTTTGTAACTGCTTCTTTGTAACAAACTGCTTAAAGGAACCAGTTCGTGAAAATGAATTGGACTTGGATCACACACTGACTGAATGCAAATGTCAGTGACTTTGCAGTGTGTCACATGTTCATGACATTCTTGTCGGCGTGCTTCCGCAAGCCTATTCCGCGAGCACTAGTCTCCGAGATGCTTGTTGCGAGGGGAATGGCATGAAACAGAGTGGGAATCCCCCTCCCCCCACCACACACATACGCACCCCTGTATAAGCATGACTGCTGGCCGAGGGTGCTGTCCACTGTTTTTTAAGGTTCTGAAATGCTGTCAGCCTCATATCTGTGCTTGTTGCAGTGTTTTCCTCGGCTGTGTGGAGCCGTAACCGAAATATATTTGAAAAGGTGAGAGGGATTTTCCAGAGGACATTATAAGCCCCCCCCCATTCCCTTTTCTCTTATACTAACCTCAGCTGATCTAGTCCATCATTAGTCGCAGTCACGCCAAACCCTTCTAGGAGATTGGTTAGCATGCCTGCACTGTGTAGGGGCATTTCGTGGAAGTGCACGCTTATTGATGAGCTCAGTGTGTGTGGAAGTGTGTGTGTGAGTAAAGAAGGCTGGGAGGGAGCAAGAGCGAGTATGGGTGCCTCAGAGTGAGACGAAAATGGGACCAAACACACAGAAATACTGAACCTGCATACTTAATAGTGAGCGAGCGACACCGCCATTTCTAGACAGTTTGTGCATTGACAGGCCAAAACCTTTTGACCCCTTGTTTTAGATGTTGTAAACTGGTAGAAAGAAACAGAGGCTTCTAAATGAATTTTAGTCTAAAAATAGGACTCCAAACTGTTTACATTATGCATTGAAATTGCATTTAAAGAAAATTCAATTAGAAACCATTGATTCTGTGCTTTTCGAAGTTGATTTGTGTTGGTGTTTATTTTTGGGATAGCAGTCGAGACATGCTCTGCAGTAACTTATTTCCAGTGGTTTCCAGGCAAACATTATCTTTGTTCTGAATGCTGTCTGGCATTACAAATGTTTTACATATATAACATTCATAGCCTGGAAGATTTTGGGGGAAAATAATGAATGGATATGAAGGACAAATACAGAATTATAAGCCTCAAGGTTTGGGTTTAATGCTGAGCTCAGAGGGTTGGAATAAATTTTTGGAAGAGTGTTACTTTTGGTTTTTCGTACAACAGTAAAATATTTGTGTATCCTACAAACCGCCTCCTGAAGGGGATTGTGATATTGGACCAAATTTGATGTGTTATAAATGCCACATATTTACTGCATTCATCAGGTTTGCTCAACCAAGCGTTTTTCATTCTGATTGCTTGAGCTGTAGTTGTGCACACTATGGAGGGTCAGACACATCTATCGGTAAGTCGTTGATTCCTCTTTGATATCTGATACATGAAATAACACATAGACAAAAAGCGCAAGCTTTTAGATAGTTTCCTCTCCAGCAGCTCTCATCTTTCCATTCAAAGGTGCCAGCATCAGAGTTACATTCACGGCTGTGGATGCTGTCAGGGCTTGTCTCTGAGGTGTTCAGAGCGATCCTCTTGTGTGGGCAGGGCTCCGCCTTCTGAACAGCTGTCGTGCTTCAACGAATAAACTGAAGTCAGGTACATGCCCATCATTGATGGGCTTTATTTCCTCAAACACAGGAAATTATTGACAATTTTCTGTCCAAAATGGGTTTACTTTGTATGTACCCTCTACAAGATATTTTGGGAAAAATAGATATCGTGGCCACAAAATTACTATAATAAAATCCAATGCGTTACATCAATATAACTACAAGGTTGCTCTCTCCAAACCAAAAATTCATCTTAGTGGTTAAACATATGGCCAAGTATGCCAAAGTTAAAGAGCCCCACACATGACATGCAAGGAGGAAAAACGATATCATGACCAAGATTTAGAATTTGTTACACTGTAAAAAAAAATGTAGGTGTCCAATTGAAAATCACACCTACATTTTTCAGTTAGCCGAATTGAATTTCAATTTGGCCAACTGAAAAATGTAGATGTAATCAGTCACTAAAAAATGTTCATTTGGAGCAATTAAAGTCTTATTCATTTTGACTAAAATGTTGGAATAATTTAGTACAATATGGCCACAATTTTTCTAAAATGTAAGAGCGAATTAAAACGTTTTCCTCATGTTGTGTGGGGCTACACAACCTTAGTTTACTTGGCCAGATATTTAACCACTAAAATGAAGTTTCCATTTAGAGAGCGCCACCTTGCTATTATATTGATGTAACACATCAGGTATAATAGCGTGCTGCAGAAATTAGTTAGCATAACTTTGATGCTTTTTTGGTTAAATACCTGAAATAAGATCTGTGGTTAACATCAGTGATGGAACTAGACTTTAATACATGGGGTGGCAGGGGGGTGGCCAAGGCTACTTTAGGGGGTCCATAGACTGTGAATATCTTGTGTAATACTTATTTGTTTTCATTGTTTTGACCAATTAACATTAAATATGTAACAATAAATAAGCAACCACAATAGTAGATAACAGTGAAATTCCACAATTCTTAGCTGATATTCTACAGCAAAAACTACAATCCTAGCCTAATAATATACATTTAAAACATTACTGATTACAAGTGAGCAGTTAGCAATAAAGTAAGAACAATGCTAAGAATCAAGTGTTTGAAGTTTCAGGTCACAGTGATTCAGGTACAGAAATTGAATAATCAAACGTAATCTTATTGTATAATCTTCACTGTATAAATTAAATATAGGTTAATGCATGTTAAAACTAGACAGGCTACAAAAGTTTTTCAGTCAAGTTCAGTGGGTGATTTTTTTTTTTTTTGTCCTTTGATTCACTTTAATGATAGACTGAAGGATAGGCTAAAGGCTATACTGTTACGGTAACTTTAAGACCAAATGCAATATTGAATCTAATACCAGACACAATTTCATCTGCTTATATTTGTGTAAGACATAGCCGACTGTGTTCACTATGATAGGCTACTCACTATTTTTGGCATACCTTTATGTCTGTTCAAGTACAAGACTTGCTCTGTGTGTTCGCGCTATTGATGAAGTACCCCATGCCACGCACCAGACACATCGTGTTCTCATGTTCAAGGCGGCAATGCAAAACAGCGAATCTAGTCAACATAACATACAGGTAAAAAAAAGTTTACTTCAGGAATGAAAAAAGTGGTGTCAATGGACCTCATTTATCAATCTTGCGTAGAAACGGGCGTATATGTTGGCGTAAGATTATGCTTACACTCCTCTCACCGCCTGATTTATGAAGCTGTGCGTACCTCTGCAATCCAGATGTACGCAATATCTGCCATTGATAAATGCCGCGGCTGAAAACGATCGTCATTAGAATAACACGCCCCTATATATTCAAGTCTCCGCCTCCCCCACGCCCTCATTTTACGCCATGGACACACGGAAGACGGCAAAGAAGCGAAACTTCTCCGACGTGGAGATCGGGCGCGCTCAATCATCTCACTAGTCCACTAGTCAGGGCACTGATTAGGACATAAGTCAATGGGCTGACTCCCTGATCAGTGCCCTGACTAGTGAACTAGTGAGATGATTGAGACGCGCCCATCGAGACCATCCCCAGGGAAGTGGAAAAAACCTAAATTGTTTTATTTGGGAGTTTAAAGAGTGGGATTAAACGTACCCACAAAAACAAAATATGGACCCAAATTACGAGTAGCCTACTGTTAATAGTGTGGAGGTTGTGAAGCGCACTCCAGCAGTTTATAGCTGTTTGGATTAGAAATTACCTATCACAATGCTTTATTTTGCAGCACGTTTTGAAACAATTACCATTTAATTTCGTATCACGGCACATGTATTAGGGTGTACGATGATGTGATGTGGAGTAGCCTACCATTTATTCACATTAATAATTGCATGACAATTTGTATGATTCTTTTTATTATTATTATTTTGATTTTTATTATTAATGACGCTTATTGTTATTTAGAAGAAGAATGCTTACTATTTACTATACTTACTATAGAACCCTTATTATTTATTTTATTATTATTATTATTATTATTATTATTATTATTATTATTTAAAAGAAGAAGAATGTAATTTTTATTATTTTATCAGTCTAAATTACTCAGTCCCAGTCCGTGCGCAGCTGCCGGGCAGGCTCGCAACTGGAGGAATACATGCCTCAAATGCGTTGGTAGCCTATAGTCACACAAATTAAACATTGAAGTCTACGTTGCACAAAAATAAACACCGAAGTTTATAATTACTATGTTGTTGTTTTTTACAGTGGGTCATAATATAGCATATCTTTGTCAGTGTGTTTTGTGGTGTTAGGAATAGTTTTTTTCTGGGCATTTTCACACTAACTCAAACGTGCGTACACCACCTCCTGAGCTGGCGTAAGATCTGAGCGTGCCGTACGCCAACGTCCATATTGATAAATCTCAAAGTCACCGTGGGTTTGGGTGTACGCAAGGTGTACGCTGGAAATTTTGTGTACGCACTTTTGATAAATGAGGGCCAATGTGTTTTGCTGTAAGATCTGCACAAACAGAAAAAAGCGCAAGCTATATTAGCTATATCTTTCCATAAACACAGAAAAAAATATTGCCACTGAAAAATGTCTCCCTCACTTCACAGCCTAGGGTGAAGTCATTATACATTAAAAACATTTTGAGATAAATTGCCGTTTAATGGTAAACCCACGTGAATGGCGCGACAGGATTTTGAACAACTCTGCGCTTGTGCGTGACCACCATCTGTTTGGTAACAACTACGGTAATGTTAATATTCTCATAATATTAAACGTTAAATTTAATGTGCAGCGCCGCTGCATGGCAACATAGATGCTTTTTTCTAGGTGAAATGGAAATAGCGAACAATATTTTGGGGTGGCACCCAGGGTGGCCAGTCAGGTGTCAGGGGTGTCCAGTGCCTCTGCCACTGGTTAACATATGACATTTAATGACATAAAATACATCAGTTACCCCCTTGTAAATTATTTAAGCTTTTAGATGTCTTGAAAAGGGTGTTGCTAACGAGTGGCGAAATGGGACTGCAGAGGTTGTTGAGGATGTTGTTGCTGACGGATTGTGCATGCCAAACAGAGAAACTCATCTACTCACTAGTCGGCTTTTACAGCCTTTTTGTGTTTATACTAGTACTCTGTTCTTACTCACTTTCCAACTTGTAGATTTTGGAGACAAAAAGAGTTGTCAGAAGCTTTATGTTGGTGTTGAAGTCATTTGATCATGGAGTAGTTCTTTATAGCCTAACTTTAGAGTTTTACTTCTGGTGATTGCATTAAGGCTTCAAAATTAATAAAAGTTGTAGTCATTTGTGAAGCTCATGAGGACGTGCAAGTATCATAAACGTTTGTTGGCCACAGAGCTTATTTTCAGTAATAGTCCAAAAGTCAATGGAATAAATCCAATTGGCTTTTTGTCAAGGGAACCAGGGTGATGCTAACATCCAGGTTGGCCTACAAAAATGTCATCTCTGCAGCACTCTATTTTAGTCATAATAATCTGTTATAGCATTCAATTAAGTTCTGTAATCGTTGTAATGTTTTACAAAATATTGCACTTTTTACATATCTAGTCACCAGTAGGCTGCCCCTGTCTTATCTGCCCTCTTGAAATCCACCTTCAGATGTAGTTCCTCAAGGCCATTGTGGTGTCAGAGCACGTTAGCACTAGGGATGTGACGGTGAGGTTCTTTTCTCACCGGTTAATCGATGTGTGACAACACCGCTAAAGCTGGTATCACCCGGCGGAGGCTTTTCAAATTGCTTATTTTAAATCAAAAGTTAAATGCGCACGGCCGCTCTGCATTCATAACAGAGTGGTGCGGAGCAAAGCGAGTGTTTTCAATAAATTCCTATGAAAGTTTAGGTTCGGTTTAGAATTAAGACCAATTTGTGGGCGGGTTGCTTGAATTATAGGATCATTAGCCTATTATTCTTAATGAAAAACAAACCCACTTAAATAGGCACTTTTAATTATCGGTTTGAAACCAAATCTTACGCGATCATCTTGTCTGTCAGATCTTCGCTTTCGTGATGATAAAATATCATCCTCCTTTGTGCTGTGACTCTCATTCAGCTCACACTGTATTGAGCAGACACGTTCAGTTTTTTACTGTAGTGTCTGTTCTCTAACTGAACTAAATTATTTTATTACTATAAAAATGAAAATGACAGTGGGCAAGTGATGTGTCCGGAGTTTCGTCTGAACGCCGGCAACAATGACTATCGCAGCAAGCCTAGTTAGCACCCTTGTGAAGGGTCACTTTGTGCTAACACTCAAAAGAGCTCTCCAAAAGTTTACACCTCAAGTCCCTTTAACACCTCCTGAAACCCTCCAGTGGTGAGGGAGCCGACACTTGCAATGGCAATTGGGAACTCATGTGCCAGACTTACAGGCAATAGAGGACCTTGTTTTTGAAAGACATGGGCCTCTGCCAAGATCTAATCTCAGTGCTACGTCAACAGTTGCCGTTAATAAGCCTTAATGAAAGATAGTTCAGATGTCAGTCCCCAGGTATCGTTTCGAAGCCATCAGTATTGAATTACAGGGGCATAATTTCACAGGTGTTTGAAATTGAGACAAGATCAGCCCCGGAGAACACAGATAACAAAGCTTTCCGGTCAGTGTTCTCAGAAGGGTATGTATGCTAGATATCAAATCAAAGCGAAAGGCAAATGTACAGCTTTTATGGTTTATGCGAATGTCGACACGGATGACATTTTTGTGGATTTATGCACCTCGTTTTCTGATTGTAGTTGCCCTTTGGGGATGTAGACGACAAATGACTCCAGAATGATGTATGTATACATTTATGGTATTCCAAGGTCTGTCGTCCTTTTGTTTTCACCATAGAAGCATACGAGCGTATGTTTAAAGATCACTGTCGTTTAAAAAAAAAAGTGAATTAGGATGTTGAAAGACTTTAGACCCACAGTGACTTAATACTATATCATTCCTGAGGCATTTTGCCATAAAAATCACTAAGCTGCATGCTCACAGACGACGTTTTACGTGCATCTGGTAACGCAGCTGTCAGGCGGAGCAACCAGAGAGACCAATCGAGAGTAGTTCTCGTTCTGGTAACTGCATTATGCCGAAGGTATCTTTAGTTTAGCGGATTATTAATCTATTCCATCGAGGGATTTCTGTCCAGATGTGGGCGAGATGAAATTGCATGCTCATGATAAATCCACTGCAGTTGTTATCTGCATATGTTTAGAGCTCAGATCTCTCAGCATGGGCACAAGAATTTCTTTTTGAAGCGGATTATCTTTGAAGCATCTCTCTGCCGTTTAGAGAGCCATAGCTCGTACTGAGATATACTTAATGTAAGTCTCGGTTATAGTGTAACCCCATGGCAGTGATGTATTCTTTGAAACGCCTAAGGGGCCCACTTAGTCCAGCTAGTACAGGCACAATTGAAATGGAAGGTTCTGAATGCAAGTACTACTTACAGATTTACAGTTGAACGTTAGGATGCTCACACTTTTAAGAAAAATTGTTCTTTATGGCTTTTATTTTACATGAAGACATTCTTTCATGCAAAGTTATTTTGGTTATTATTTTACATGCATGCTTAGATATTACAGTGTGCTAACAAATGAATCATTATTTTTGCATATGTTTTACATAAAGACATTCTGACACGCAGATTTTTTATTATTTTAGCTATTGTATTACAAAGACGTATGCATTGAAAATTATTCTTTATTTTGTTTTTATTTCACATGATTGCAAGGATAATTTCTTGCTTATTTTTATGCATCTATTTCTTGCCTTTTTTATGTCAAATAAAAGCTAAAATATTGAATAATTTTGCATGCAAGCATTTTTTATTATAAATAATTTAAATAACTTTGCATAAACATGCTTAAACAAACAAGGTAACGTGAAACTAGTTTATTTTGGGTTCTATTTTGACAAAAACTTAATAAAACCAAATGATTCTTTATTTGTCTCTGTAATTAAAGATCCATAATAAAGAATAATTGTGCATGTGAGCATGTCTTCGCAAAATTACCAAATATTCTTTTTATTTAATTTTTAATTACGCCTAATTACATACAAAAATAACTGTATATTTCCATCATGGTTTTATCTAGGGATGCACCGAAATGAAATTCTTGGCCGAAGCCGAAACCGAATAATAATGAAATGCTTGGCCGAAGGCCGAATACCGAACGCGGTGTTTCGCATTTTCTCCATTTATTTGGCAATTTTTTTTTACCATTACAATAATTAAATAGTAAAATTTTGCTTTTTACTATTTTGTGTTGCTTTTCAGAGAAATAAATCAAATAACAAAAATACAATTTCAAAATATTTATTTAACACTGAACATTTTTTTAACATTCTAGCAGATATTATACAAACTAAGCACAAAATAACTTAAAATAAATAGTTAGTCAAATAAAAAATATATTTTTATTTGGCCATCTTTGAAGCCCCCCTTCTTGAATAGCCAATGTTAGGCCTATAACTGACTGCTGAAAGAATGTGACTGTATGTCTACAACAACAAATGTGCATTGAATAGTGCAAAAAATGTGGATGAACCCACAACAAATAAATAACTGTCCTAGACATAAGCCTACTTAGCCTACTTCTTCAGGAAAAGTGGCAGGTTCTTCTTTATGAAAAGTAGCTTCTCTGCTTTCTCACAAGAAAGTCGGTTCCTCTTCTCATCGATGACATGAGATGCAGCACTTAACAGTGCTTCCACACTGCTGACATGTTTGCTGCATAAAGCGCGCGCCTCTCACTCTATGTGGGTTACTATTTGATCGCGTCATTAAAAACGTCATTGTTCGGCAAAAATTATTCGGCCTTTTTACTTATTCTTTTTACTACTATAATTTCGGTTGCCGAACATTCGGTGCATCCCTAGTTTTATCATTTTTTCAATACACATTTATTTCAGACTTTTCTCAAGAAGATCACCTGGCTGAGATCTCCCACTTTCCCGCTCTGCTATTGGTTGACCTAATGACTGACAGCTCTCCTGTCCTCTCGTAGTGTGTTCCAGCAGGGCTGGCTCCGAGGCCTGCCTCTATTACCACGCCACAAGCTCCATTCATGAATGCGTAATGGCTCATGAACGTGTTGGCTCTGTGTCTGTGTCCTGCTGGGGATTTGGAGCAGTGGGAAATATGATCCAGCAGGACATTTATACCATGCCGTCTAGCCTATGCTTCACTTCCCACTTACACTCAGAGTGTGTGAACTCGTTGCAGACGTTGTATTGAGTGTTTTACACAAACAGTGTATATGACCATCATAGAGCCAGACTTTAGCCAGACAATTTGCTTATGTCACAGGCACTTTCATTCGTTTTAAGTAAAATAATCTCTCTCTGGAGGCTTTTAATTCTTTTTCTTGTATTATTATTTAAAGGATGTCTAATCTTACCTAATGTCGTTCTTGGAAGGCTGTCCCTCATTTGTAAATCAAAAAGGAAAATGCGTGTGCAGTAACACGCATATACCAGTTTCACAGACAAGGCTTAAGCCTAGTCCCAGACTAAAATGCATGTTTTATCTGTTTTAACTGAAAGAAACTTGCACTGACATATATCTTAAATTATGTCAGTGCCATTGTTTTGTCTCAAGATGCACAACACCAGTAATGTTTTTTTCTAAGGCACATCTTCATTCGTTTATGAATGTTACTTAAATGTCCTAATCCTGGCTTAAGCTAAGCCCTGTCTGTGAAACCAGGCCTTGGTGTTTAATAGAAGCTTAGCAGGCAGAAATGTCCTGAAGTTCTTTTTTGTCCTTTGCCTTTGAGGCGGTATACTGTTATGCTGCTTAGAACGGCGTTAAGATGAATATGTATATTCTCTCTCTCTCTCTCTCTCTCTCTCTCTCTCTCTCTCTCTCTCTCTCTCTCTCTCTCTCTCTCTCTCTCTCTCTCTCTCTCTCTCTCTCTCTCTCTCTCTCTCTCTCTCTCTCTCTCTCTCAAACAGAAAATAAAAATACACAACAAAAATGACAGTGGTGAGAAAATGGCAGTTAAGAAAGCATTTGATCGTAGCAATATGTTTGCACTAACTATGAATGTCAAGTCATTTTTATTATGTTGTACTTTATAGAATGGATTGCTTTCAAAGAAAGTGGCTTTACAGTATTAAAAATGAAAAACAAGTGTCCGTAGCCAAATTTCCATCCACGTTTTCCACTGTTTTGTTATCGACAAAGTGAATATGAGTTAAAAAAGATTTGATGTCCAGCCTGTTTCCTTCCAACCGTGCCTTTTACCAATAAAATGGTACGCAATGACATCATCCCTAAAAAAACCATTGTCGCATAAGTTTTGTTGTATCGCTAACATTTTCATACATAATTTCACTTATATCGCAAACTTTATCGTATCTTTCGTGTCCCAAATATTTGTAAAATTCAGAGAGTAATGAGAAGATAGAAATGTACTTAATATTTACAAAATAATAGGCCTATTATTAAATTAAGAAATATTAATTAGAAGATCATGGAGAAGTGAGACAGTTTGTCTGACAGGTCTGCATATAACTGCCTTTGTGATGAAGCACATGGGTGAGGACACAGAGCAGCTCAATTGTCCTGTACATGTAACATTTTACTATGCATAAATAATTGATGAATTTATAATTCATGATTCAGATCGCTAAAGTCGTGATTTTAGCAGTTTGGCTGTTAGACACGTGATCTGAATCATGAATCAAGGTACACTGATTCATAACGCTTCGATGCTTCAGAAAGCTGTATTTTGAAATCGGCCCACCACTATATACACTCACCTAAAGGATTATTAGGAACACCATACTAATACTATGTTTGACCCCCTTTCGCCTTCAGAACTGCCTTAATTCTACGTGGCATTGATTCAACAAGGTGCTGAAAGCATTCTTTAGAAATGTTGGCCCATATTGATAGGATAGCATCTTACAGTTGATGGAGATTTGTGGGATGCACATCCAGGGTTGAGATCTGGTGAGTGTGGGGGCCATTTTAGTACAGTGAACTCATTGCCATGTTCAAGAAACCAATTGGAAATTATTTAAACTTTGTGACATGGTGCATTATCCTGCTAGAAGTAGCCATCAGAGGATGGGTACATGGTGGTCATTAAGCGATGGACATGGTCAGAAACAATCCTCAGGTAGGCCGTGGCTTTTAAACAATGCCCAATTGGCACTAAGGGGCCTAAAGTGTGCCAAGAAAACATCCCCCACACCATTACACCACCACCAACAGCCTGCACAGTGGTAGCAAGGCATGATGGATGAGTGGTACCCGGTGGGGTCTTCTGCTTTTGTAGCCCATCCGCCTCAAGGTTGTGCATGTTGTGGCTTCACAAATGCTTTGCTGTATACCTTGGTTGTAACAAGTGGTTATTTCAGTCAAAGTTGCTCTTCTATCAGCTTGAATCAGTCGGCCCATTCTCCTCTGACCTCTAGCATAAACAAGGCATTTTTGCCCACAGGACTGCCGCATACTGGATGTTCTTCCCCTTTCACACCATTCTTTGTAAACCCTAGAAATGGTTGTGCGTGAAAATCCCAGTAACTGAGGAGATTGTGAAATACTCAGACCGGCATGTCTGGCACCAACAACCATGCCACGCTCAAAATTGCTTAACACCTTTCTTTCCCATTCAGACATTCAGTTTGGAGTTCAGGAGATTGTCTTGACCAGGACCACACCCCTAAATGCATTGAAGCAACTGCCATGTGATTGGTTGATTAGATAATTGCATTAATGAGAAATTGAACAGGTGTTCCTAATAATCCTTAGGTGAGTGTAAGTCGTTATTTATTTATTTTTATTTATTATTGTGTTCCGAAGATGAACGGAGGTCTTACAGGTGTCGAATGACATTAGGGTAAGTAATTATTGACAAAAAATTTATTTTTGGGTGAACTAACACTTTAACGGCAACAATGCTACATGCGGGCGCTGTTCATAATAGGCTAATTCTGTCACGTGACGCCACATTTATTTTAGAGATGTTCTGATTAGGGATGGGCTTTTGTTTTTGTTTGAGCTGAAACTGTGAATCAACCACCCCGCAGAGCTTTGCTAGAGAATTAATAAAACGCATCCTATATGAGATTAATCAGATATATGCCTATTACAATTTGCATCTGCCCAAAATGACGCAAATGCGCACGTGAACTTGGCCACGCTAGAGTTTTACAGGCTTGAAAACGAAACTCATTTTGAATGCGCTCTTCCCTTAACAACAAATCAATACACGGGCAACGAAACCACAGATCATTTTTCAATACTATAATTGTGTTCTTATTATAATTCTATGTAGCCTACATGACAGATTGGCGCTGCACGTAATTTTATTTTTCATGATCAAAGTGAGAACAGCATCACTGCGCGTTTTCGAATCCATGAGAAACAACTTTAAAACAGATCTACTGTTAAAATATGAGTAACACTGCTGCATTATTAATATCATCAATGATTTTGAAAAAGAAATAGCCTATCTAAAAATAATATGACCGAGCTATTATCTTTGAGCTGAAGCTGAAAAGAATGAACACCAGCCGAAGTAACGGCAGCGCTTTGCTAGCTGGTTATTAAACTCAACCAAACGGCATCCTATATGAGATTAATCAGATATAGACAACATACAATCAAGTATTAAACAAGTAATCTTACAACTTACATCTGTGGAAAAGGATGCGGATGCACAGATGAACTTGACCGCGCTCTGACTCTCGTTGTGGATTTCCTTTAACAGCACGCGCTGATGCACGGATAACTAAAGCTCACGTAAGCGTCTGAACGCAGCTGCGGGTACCGAATATACATGGAGTCGGCAACTTACTACAGAAACACTGGTATCATCACATTTTTTAAATTTCAGTACTGAATTTCCAGTCTGAAATACTGCTAATCAGCAGACATACTGCTAGGCTGCTAACGTGTTTTCATTTCTTCTTTGAAGAAGAAGAACCATACAGCGGTTAGGCAAAGCTATTGGTCGTCATATAATAACCAGGGATGGGCAGTATTTCAAATACATGTATTTAAAATACGTATTTGAAATACAAAATACTATTTTGTATTTTGTATTTTAAAGCCTTTGGAAAAAATCGAATGTAATTTGTATTTAAATACATTTAAGATGAGTATTTTTGTATTTTCAAAATACTCAAAATACTTTGAGCCAGGCAACCTCTTTATCAGGAGCTGTTTTCATGCATCTACTAGTTCAGACCAGACACGCCCCTCCCCCCAACATTCATTCAGGTGAGCCGCAGCTGTACAACCCTAGCCTGACAAGCCAGACCCACATCAAGATGTTTGGTCTGGAAACTCCCCATTGACGGCTCAATCTGAGGGGCGGGATAAACGGTTGTCTTTCAAACTCCCTCTGCTCGCGATAGGATAGCGCTACACCAACCAGAGCAACGAAGGTGAAGCAGAGCTCGCTGACTGATTAAACATTCGCCGTATCCGGTCGGCAAAACTCTGAACACATCTTCCCTTCTTAAGAATGACTTCAGTGTCGTTCTTTGTTCTTTTCTCAGAGAAAAGCTTAACTCAAGTCTTCCAGAGTCACGGCCAAAGCTGATTCGAAAGACCGCTGTTCGCCAGCGTCTGTGTTTACTAGAAGCACGCAAACCAGTGTTGCCAACTATTTTCCAAGGAAAGTAGCTAAAGCCTGCCCAAAAAATCGCTAAATGTCGCTAGATGACGTCATGCGTTAATTAGCATATCAGTGACGTCATCACGCCGTCCTTGCGTTCAGTCTGCCTGACGTTTTTTCTCTCCTAATCCGTGCTCATTTACTATATTTTACAATAATATAATACAGCCGACTGTCCAATAAATGTTTTCATTTCCTATACATTTTTGTCATACAATATATGATATAGTGAATTACAAAAAAAATTATATGTGTAAAATCTGAATTGAGAAACTGAATGAACTAAAGCTCTGTACAGTGAGTAATATAAGTGATAAGCACAAGAGATGGAACTCATCATAACTAATTTATTCAAATATAAAACAAAAGAAGCAGATAACATTAAGTGAGAAATCGATGGCAACCTTGTGTGCTCATGTGTAGCTCGCTCATTCACGTCTGTCAGCTGCTGTCTGTAGGCGCGAGCAGCTCCCCTCAGCCATTCACTGAACAGGGCAGACGCAGAGAGAGGTGTGTGTGACGGCAGAGGGGAAAAAAGACCTCGCGCTCGCAGGACAGTACTGGCGACATTTGTAAACTAAAGCAGCTGAAGTTTGTCCAAAAAGTCACTAGATTTGTCGCTAGTCGCTTTTTTGAAAATAAGTCACTAGAGGGGTCTGAAAAGCCGACAGAGCGACAAAGTCGCCAAGTTGGCAACACTGACGCAAACGCAACTCTGCCGTCATTATGTTAAGCCCCGCCCACCGACTCTATACACTATGTGATTGGCCCGACCAGAGTTTGGTTTTTACAGCTCAGAAGTGTATTGAGAGTTGCTAGACGGCACTCGTGGCAGATTAGATTTGCTCAGTAGCGCGGGAAGGGGGGTGCTGCGGGGGCTGCAGCCCCCCTCGTTATAGCATCAGCCCCCCTGGTGGGGGGCTGTGGACTAAAATTGTATTGTATTTAAAACATGAAATGAAATAAAATAAATTAAAATAGACTGACATAACATACTGTGTTTTAATGGGATTAAAATAATGGGCCGTGGATAAGATATAAACTAATTAATAATTATTTTAATAATTCCTTAGGAAGTGCTTTCGTCACCATCATCACCTCGCTCACTCTTGTTTGGTCATGGTTAGCAATAAGCAGCAGAAACGTATTTGTAGACTTTTTTTGAGTTACGTTACTACTAACACGGTTAAGAAAAGTAAAATTGGGAAATCTTCTTAAAAAAAAAGTATGTAAACAACGACGCTGACCTTGACACCGAAACAAACTCTGTTCAGACATCCGTGAGGTTTGTGAGCTGGACGTTAACATGTAAGTTAGCCTACTCTGATAGCTCTACTCTACCAGTCTTCTGAAGTCGGGACACATGATATTTTACAAACGTGATTATGAATCATTATTTCTCCAAATATGCGCACCTGAGGGACTAAAAGCCCTGGCAGATGCTGGATATTGTATGTAGCCTATGAACACAAATAAAAAGAATGCTTTATGAGTGATGATTAACGTGTGTCTGTGTATGGTCCATTGGCGTCGGAACCATTGTGTGTCGTGAGGACAAGACTCACCCACTTTTAAAGACCAATGATATTGGACACTTTCACTTTTATCGTCACTAATTCAACACGTCTGTTTACCTACCCCTACCGAGAAAAACGTATTAGGTGTTTGACTCTTTTTTTCCACTTTTCTATTATTTTTAAAATTTTTATTGAAAATAAATGCCTTTCTGATCTGTGATGTGAAAAGGGAGTAGCGTGAGTTCTGCAAAAGGCAGGGCAAATAACTCAAACAAATAACAAATAGTATATTTGTATCTAACGTTACTCCAGCAAAAACAAATTCTGAGACCACCCACAGTTTTGCTTCCGACACCCATGGTATGATCGCGTTTTAACAAGTAATTAATTTTAAACAACAATAATCTGGGGCGGTGGGTCCGTCTGTGCTCTTTGACGGTAAAGGGGGGTTCTACTACAACACCTGTCTGGTCGCCACCGACAACATAATGACGTCACACATTTTCCGGCCCAACTTTCAGCCCCCCCGGAATTAAACGGCTTCCAGCGCGCCTTGATTTGCTACCGCTAGGGTGCGTCTAGATTTCTAGGCTAGTACAACCCAGTTTTTCTAAATCCTTTTTCTAAATCATTTTCATAGATAGGCCTATCGGGGTAAGCACATATATCTGTGCAGCTTTTAGTGGGCAAGAATAATTGGAATGTTGGAGTGGAAAAAGAAGTGAGGGCGAATGAGTTATTGACGTAATTTGTGTTATTATAACTGCCGCTAAAGGAAATTCAAATTCAAATTGAAAAAGAAAGTTTCTAAGCAGTTGCACACATCTAAATGCTTTTTGGCATTCAGAATAGGCCCAGATAGATTACAGCCTAATATGGATACCTTCACTGAATTGCCAATTTCACATGTATTTGGTGTATTTTCAAAATACAAAATACTGTATTTGTATTTAAATACATTTTTCCACACAGTATTTTGTATTTGTATTTAAATACATTTTTTCACACAGTATTTTGTATTTGTATTTTAAATACATTTCCATGTATTTATGCCCATCTCTGATAATAACTAACGTTAGGTCTTGTTTAAGAATTATGGTATCGGAATCGAGTACTTTTCAAGTAGTCGCAGATACTGATGCCAGAATTTGTTGTGGGATCGGTAATATTTCCGATACTTGTATCGGAATCTGAACAACTGTAATTGTTTTGTGTTAAATCCCTTTTGCTCGACAAAAAGTGTTTCCAAACTAGTTTTTGCGACATTTGAAGTATCAACATAGAATTTATGCCCTAAAGTTAAACGGAAAAAGATTGTCTCAACATTTGCAAAAAACTATCGATAATTGACATTTCCATCAGCTTTATCCTTAAACATTTTGATGCGCTAAACATTTTTTCGCAAAAAAATCCTTGGATGGAAACCTAGCTAGTGTATCTTTCGATTAGAAGTACAGCTTCAGTTTCTGAAAGCAGCTCGCTCTCTCCAGTGTGATCATAATTTACTCTCATCTAAGTCTGCAGGCTGAAATTTTTTTTATCCAGAGAGGATTACCAAAGAAGGCGGAGCCTTAGAGCTGCACCCACCCACCATGGACCAATGGTAGTTCGAAAGTGTTTACCAGCCAGATTGAACTTTTCAGTAAAGCACGTTTTGGTAAGCTGTTTCGAGCTCCCAAAACAAACTACAAACTGCATTTTGGCCTGATATTATGTTTGAAATTGTCTCACCAGTTCGTTATTCAGTTTTGCTTGAAGTATATCGGAGCCTTAAAGCTGAAAATGTTTAATCATTTTAAGTAAAGTTATTTTCTAGGCATAGAAACATATACATTACCAATGCAATTCTGAATGCTTTTCATATACATCATGTCTTTTCCCTGGCATCCACAGATATCAAGTGAGAGTCACCATGTTTACTTGTGTAAATGGTCTTGACATGTGTTTTGCACAGACGGGGTTAGTAAGCGATTTCACTCCACCAGTCTCATGCTGCCATGTGTGCTGTTAAGGTTATAATTTTGAAACCGTTCCATATTTTGAATGTGTGCATAGCAGCCTACTTGCCTACTCAATTGTTAGTTTAAACTGATTTCTTGTTAAACATTGTGGGACAAGTCCGAATCATTGCCTGTGTGTTCATCATGTGGAATCAATGTGAAAATATACACGCATATATGTTTGGGTATTTTCATTTTTTGTTGTATTACGCTCAGCCCAGATACATAATTAATCATATTTTTTAATATTTGCTAAATTGCTATAGTGAAATATTGAGTGGTCCAATTACACATGTAAGAAAATGCTGTAAGGTTGTTTCCATATGAGCACATCTGCTAAAAATAGTGTCTTCTATAAACATCTATGTAAATGAGAAACGGATTTTGCTTATTCATAAGATATTTATATGCTCAAATACTCCAGAGATCCATTTCAGAATGACAATATATCAGCCTAAGTGCCTAACAAGATATAATTCACTTCCGATTATGACTTTTATTTCAGCAAACTCGTGCCTCTTTCAGCCTTTAATGATCTAGAAATGACCTTTGCCCTCCTCTGTCCCATGATGCCCTGAGTGCTGGCCTTGAAATGGTATTTTTTTCACACTGGCCCCCTGACTGCTGATTAAATGGACCACTGAAGGGGTTCATGGCTGGTCATATATTTAGCATGCTCCACCATTAGAGTTCAAAGAGCAGCCCATATCACGAGATGCATGCACACACACAAAGCAGTGTTGTGCACCATTCAAAACTGAATGGAGAACGCTTTTAAAATTTCTGTTAAATTCCTGAATTTTTATTGGCGTATATCAGTGATCTAAATACGAATGAACGAATGCATGCGCAAGGATATTCTAGCGCATGCAGTGGCTGAAATGGAGCAGTATTTGATAGTTAGCACAGCAGAGGCTGAAAATGAGCACGATAATCCTCATGCAGTTTTAATCGGCCTTTAATCATTACTCTCATTACACCCCTCCACTGTCAACGGCACTAAACACACATCCGTACAACGCTAGACACATACAACTCTGAATACATAAGAGAAAGCCTGTGTGTTCGTGGAATAGATTGAGAACACGGCTTTGGGATTGTGTGAGCAAACGTGGTTTAATTGTGACATTTTTATCGTTCCTTAATAATGCTGGGTGATTATTTTGTTTGATTGTTTTTAGTTTTTTTGGGATATTTTTTCATGGTTGAGAGCATGTTCCTGGTTATGTGAACGTGTACACGTGCTTGTATTCAGGGAGGTATTCTTCTCACCGCACCGGCCCCGTAGAGCAAGGTCTGCGCGGTTCGTATTGTTTTCTGTTTAATCGCCATAAAAAGCGCATCAAAATGTTTAGCTTCAGCTCTCTAAGCTGTTTATTATGCCTTACTATTTGCATATCTTATATCCATACATGCCTATATTATTTGTTAGACTAAAAAAAGGCTGTTTATCAGCTTTTTAATAAGTTCACTGTAAGTCGCTTTAGATAAAAGAATCTGCCAAAATGCATAAATGTTTAGGACCTGTGGCCGGTTGCATAAACTGTTTAAGGCTGGCCCACACTAAAAGATTTTTCAAATCTTATCAGATTTTCAAGACCAATTAAAATAAAACAAATATATTTAACAGTTTTGTTCCTATAGTGTGTGGAGGGCCGCTATGTGACCAAGACAGCACACTAACAGATTTAACCAACCAGATTCCCAGCTGTGAACACTGGGAAATCTTGCAAAATCACTCGTGCTCAAACATGACTGTAGACAGTTTTTGGGCTGCTTTTTACAGAAAATTCACGGATGAAAAGAAAAACGTTTGGATAAAGTTATATAAAGTTATTTTGGATAAAGTTATGTTTTCCGTCGCTTTCAGATTTGGCATTGATTTGTTCCGCGTGACGATCAGAGTGTGTGCACGTTTGTCCTCCGGGTTCCCCCCAGGCACAACAGGATTTCTGATTGTAAATATTCAATATGTTGGATATGATTTGAGATTGGTGTGCCCCTGACAAATTTCCGAGCAGATTCAACTCTCGAAATCTGATAAGATAAACTGTAGAACAATCAAGATAATCGGGAGGATTGAGAACTTACCTAGGATTGTCAGGGGAGAATTGGGCCCAAAATCGGCCCAGTTATTTTTTAGTGTGTTGGTGACTTTAGACTAGTCTTTAGGGTATGCCATATCATACCATCCACGATAACACCGGTATACATTTTTACATTGTAAAAAAAAAAAAGTGTCATCTCGCAATATAAATTATATAGTGACTTAATGACGTATGCCGTATTTACATTCCATAGCACACACAACAACAACACCTGTCTGAGAGTAAGAGCTGCATGTCAGCCTCCGATGACAATTTAGTACCTAAAAAGGCAGCTACTTTATTATGGAAGTGGTTTGGTTAACTTGCAAGAGGTCAGACCTCCAACGGAGGCAAAGAAGCAGCTGACGTGAAGTGCTTTTGTGCTATTTGAATTAGAGTGAGAGAGTGAGAGAGTGAGAGAGTGAGAGAGTGAGAGAGTGAGAGAGTGAATCGTACATGCATCTGTTCAGTATCTCTCTTAACAATAGAGATGTGCATTTATTACTTAAAAATCGCAAATGTAACCTCATTGTTGCTGAGAAATACAATGTATGTTGTGTCCCAATTCACTTACTTATACTACAACCTAAAAGTATGTACTCTGTTTGAGAAGAAAGTACATACTTTTGAGTGTGTTGCACTAACATTGAATAAATATATTTTAGTCAGGTTAAATACTGATAATTGATCACTCACACCCCTTTATCTAAACCTCTCTACTTAATCGTAGAAATGTTTGTAGTTTTTAAACGCTCATTATATGCGGTTGTAGTTCTAATCAAATCATCGTCCAACTCGTAATGGTTTGTGTGCAATATCTGCTTAATCGGAAATATTAGACCATCCGGGAATCTTTTGAATACTCTTTTCAACATGCTACGATTTGGGACATACTCATTTATTTAGGATGGATAGTATGCGAATTGGGACGCAGCATCAGTGTGTGCTGTCAGTGATTCAACTAACTTGGAACTACCTCTGCTTTAAACGATTTTATTACACTCCGTCCATCTAATCGGACTCAAGTATTCAGACGGACCATGGCATAAATTACTTTAGTTATTGTTACATTAAAGGAGCTATGTTATACTTTCACTTAAGATTTCCAGGGAAAACACTTCCAACTTGTTCCAAGGCTACTTTTGTACTTTACTTATGTTTGACTCGTGCTGTGTGTCACTACTATTGCAGTATAATGCTGCTGCCACCTTATGACAATAGATTTACCCTTCGAATGAGGTATTCTGTCATCAATGACAGTAGCTCATTGGAAAAGGATGGAAAATGCCCTTGATTTTGTTTGCACTAATAAATTCTGCTTTCTGCCAGCTGCATAAATACCATTATCTAAAATATTCTTGAAATATTGTGATTTTTTTTTTTTTTTAGGCTATATTGCTCACCCCTTCTAGGCTTACAACTTAGTTAACTATTTTTTTCTCCTTTAAGACTGGTCATAACTTTTTTTTTCAATTGCATGAAAAGGTAGACTGATTACCCATTATTACTAGTTGGCCAGACTTGATTCCTAAGGTAACTTAGCAGCTGTGTTTATGAAACTGAACCCCCTGCCTGGGCTGAGTGTCTTAGGAAGCATGAAACGGATTCATCATAAGTCAAGATGTACATATAGAGGGTATGTACGAGATGTCACCATTGGCTGGAGTGACTGTGGTTACGCCCACTGAGTGGCAGAAAGATGAGTGGCAGCATTGGTTTTCAGTGTAAATTCAAAAAAACACCTCTAAATCGGGAAAGAGCTTTAAGATTGATGGTATATTTCCCTGACGTCGACGAAATCAGGCACATAAAAATGTCTGAACCCGATTCCTGGCTGCATGTCAATATCCTTGGATCACTGGATCTTTGGTAAGTTGTAAGGTAATCTATATCGAATCCAACCTGTAGTTTAAACTGACAATCATATGTTTTACTCACGTTTTCACAGTTTTCCCCTTTAAATCAAGTCTTGCAGCAGTTTCCACTCTGTCCGGCTGAGAGGGTGTGTTCTGGCGGGAATGTGACGTCAATGCATACACTCCATACTCTTTCTTATTTAGCCTTTCTTAAAGGTGAAGTATGTAATATTTCTCAAGTTAAAATGCATTCTCTTAACCCCATACTATTAGTAAGCCATTCATGGATTCATCTCATTACAGTGTTAAAATTGAGCCTCCCAGGCACCATTAAAACACTGAGAGCGATCTGCTAAGATCTGTCAGTCACTTTCCAGTTCAACCTAACCTATAGCGAGCCATGGGGGCGTGGCTACTGTAGCAGGCGGAGCCAGAGGGTGTTTGGTGTATCTGGGTCCATGCCATGGCTGATGCGTTACATTGGAAAAGACATTCCACTTCGATTACATGAGTGCAAGTCAAGATTGACTGCATTTATTTCAGATCTTAAAAGATAAAACAGGTAATGAACACATCAAAGTGATCGAATCATTGTGATGCAACATTCTACAATAGATGCTTTAATACATCATCATGTACTCGTTCAGAGATACAACTATTCCAGTTTATAATGTTTACTCTGATGTGTCTATTGTCGACAGATTCAAAATGCTGTGACAAAATCCAATATATCCGCCCGGTGCAGATATGTTGGATGGGTTTATTATAAGTGAGGTACTTGTGTTCGCTCTAGTCTTAGCCTACTCAATTACTTACTCATGACACATAGCAACACAGCTAAAAGTGAAAGTTGCCTATAATTTTACCTTTTGAGACATGCCTTCACAAGCTTTTGTAAGAGCTGTATTTGTAATGCTTGATTTGGGGGAGGCACGATGCACGAAAGGGGTATTTGCACAGTTGTTTGATAATTGCTTTACTTTTATAATTCCGTTGGATGTCACTAGTTCAACAGAAACTACATATTTCACCTTTAAATGGGTCCTATTATGCCCTTTTTCAAAGTCGTGATTTTGTTTTGGGGGTGTATTAGAGTAGGTTTTCATGCTTGATTGTTAAAAAAACCCCACATTTTTGTTATTTTACAGTATTGCAGCTCCTCTCTTCCCAATCTGTCTCAAACGCCACATTTTTTTCCTGTTTTGGTAAATTGGATTTATGCTCTGATTGGTTAGATGGCCCAGTGTGTTGTGATACCATAACCGTAAATATTATTGATGGTGTCAGTTTTACCATACCAATTCGAGCCTGATTTAGACCCTGAACAAGAGGATTGTACAGAACCTTTGCAATCATGGATTTTACAGGACGTTTAAGAATGGTACATTTCTATGGATCAGAAATGTCTTGCAAAAGCAAGAGCCCTATAGCTAAATAGTAAACACTACATGAACACTATGATGTTAGCTAGCAGAGCCGAACAGTTTGCCATTTGCTTAAATCAAACTAAGTAAATAAAACTTATAATTGGAACTAGAAATAGAAAACAACATACTTACAGGTCGTGATCCATTAACAACTGATTGTACCGACAAAAGGAGAATTACTACGCCTTTCAGGAGACGCTTTTGTGCGTAACCAGCATTGTACTCTCTTATGTTCTGAAAGCTGTCCTCCACAAAATGTGCAGCACACAGATAAAATAAAACATTTTAACCACCAGTGTGTCTGCCTTTTTGACTCATGGTGGAAAAAACAGCTTCTCTTCGACATGGCAACAAGACACTGCTAAAGCAGGTCTTCTCTAGCGTAGCTCATCCAGGCCTCGGCCCCTTTTTTGCATATTCTGCGAGCGGAGATCGTTTAAATGAGTGACATTGTGACTTCACAAGATCCGGAAGAAGTGTGTTGTAGTTCTATCAAGCCGTTTGTTGTAGTTCTTGAAAAGTGTTTTCTGCTGTAGTGATTATCTCCCTTTGGAGTGGACTTTGAGCTCTGTAACCAGCAACATTACACACTAACTAAGTTGATTTTTTTTTTTTGAAAAAGCGTAGGATTCCATTAAGATCACTTCTAATGCATTTCAATTAATTATTATTATATTTAAAAGTTCATAAAGCTAATATTAAAATGAATCAAAATTAAGTAGTAGTGTTGTTGTTATTAATATAATAAAAAATTATAAAAATAGTATACAAATAAATAAAAAGTAAATAAAGTGTAATAATAATAATATAAAATAATAAATGTATTTATTTATTTCCTTTTTAATCTAAATTAAATATAATATAATTACATTTTTGAACACTTTTAGTGCAAATCGACTGGGCCAGCAATAAAAAAATAAAAATAATCCTTCTTGTTGATGCCTGAACAGCTTTGTTATATTCCGGGAACACTTCACACAGTGAGGTAGAAACTGTATCAGTAACAGTACAAGAGGCCCATATGGTGGAAACAGACTGTGTGAGAGAGAGAATCTGCCAAAGTGTCTCAGTAATGATCTCTTCTCTTAAACATGCCTTCCCATCTGAATGTCCCTGTGTTCTGTTGGCTCGTGTCTGGATGAATAATTTAACTCGAGCCTTATCTGGACACAGTGTGACTGCGGCGTCTTAGATAATAGAATACAGACATTAATCACAGACCCCTTCACCTGCGGCTAAAGGAACCCCACGGAATCGCTCTCGCACCTCTGATCAAATACACATGCTGCTCTTTACGTTTTTTAACCTGTTGGAGTGTGTGCTTCGGAGCGTATGTGATGTGTTGCTGATGTTTTCTCTGTCAGCTTTACTTAAGAGTTCCGTGAGTGCAACTTTTGGAGGTGGGCACTGGGCAGTGCCGGTCCTGAGAAAGGCGAGGTTTCTTTCTGTCTCCATCCATCAGGCTTGTCAATTCATGTGATCCAACAGAGAAGGTTGTTTTTGGAAAAAGACAAAGACATGGCAAGTTGCTAGGCAAGGATGTCATTTCTGTGCCAAACTATAGAGTAGTCATTAAGAGGTCATTTAGCCAACGCTCGCTCCATGTAAAGTTTAGTTTTTTTGTCCCAAGCAGCTGCAAATATAACAAACAACTGTTGATTATCTTTCTTTTTATTTTGTACCATTTCTGTGGTGCTTTTATTACAATGTGGAGAACTTTTCTATTAGAATATATTTTAAAATGTAATCTATTCCTTTGATGGCAAAGTTGAATTTTCAGCAGTCATTACTCCAGTGTCACATGATCCTTCAGCAATCATTTTAATATGCTGATTTAGTGCTCAAAGAAGCATTTCTTCAACATATCACTATTGAAAACAGTGGTGCTTCTGAATATTTTGTGGAAACATTCCAAAACATTTATAAAGCACTGTTCAGTGTGTATAAAGTCTAGGTCATACCTACTTGGTACTGAAAGTGCAAACATTTTGCTACCACCTCACTGTATTATTAATTATTTGGGTGTGCATCCCCCATTCCACAACACCATCAGAATCTTCATATTTCTCGGGTCATATTGCAGTACAGTTGCAGCCTCTTAATATGCAGAAAAATGGAAAGTATTATAGAACATAGACTTATTAAACTGCAATAAGGCTTTCATATGGCATCTCTTAAATTGTATTTTTCATATCAGGCTTTTGTTTCTCTTTAATGCTGTTAAAGGTTAAATGAATCCAGGCTCTTGTGTGTATGTAGAGCGAGCCGTCTTTAGTTTGCACAACCGTACTACAATAACTTCAGACTGCTCTCAAATAACTGAAAGCTGTGCAATTTGTTTTGAATTAACCACACATGCTAATTAAATTGATGCTTGGCTTCTGAGTGGCGATTGTATTGCGACGAAAAATTGGTAAGATGATGATGATGATAATATATTATATTGGTTTCTTTCTTTCTCTAAATTGAGAACTGTATTTAGACCACTGTATGTGTGTGTATGGGAAGCTTTTTAATTTGGATAGGCCAAATCCAGGCGGAAATCCCAAAAATGGTACCAGATGTTAAGTGGTTAAGAACTTTCAACTCTATCTTCTTCATTCACGCTGTCTCTCTATCTCTCTGCTGTCTGTTTTGGGATTTTAGGCATGCTTAAACCAGGAAGAGATCTTGTTTGCCATGGGTTGGTTATCCCAGCTACCTTGACATGTCAGATGCAATCACACTTTCACACAGCAATGCACAGAGTGAACGAATAGAGCACACCAGCATGGTGTGTGATACCCAGTGAGTCTTTCTGCAGCAGATTAGGCTTTCAATTCGGATGCAGAGCTGGATTGTGGGATTATAGCTCTCACATGTTGGAGCAGACTGTGTCTCCATCCGCAGTGTGAGTCTAGTTAAGAGACAGTGCTGCTGTCACAGTCCCCGGAAATTCTTGAGGCCTACAGGAAGTTCTTTTTGTCTTGGTCTGTGTTTGAAATCGCCCACTATACCTTTAATAGGGCACTAGTTGAAGGGACAGCCATTGTAGTAGTGTCTGAAACCATAGTGGATGTTATCGAGTCCACTCATTCAATCCCATGGTCTGCTATAGCGAGTATAAAGAGTACCTATAATGCATTGTTGTGCAAAATGAATTCCATCCCATCACTCCATCCCATCTGCTGGTCCAATGTGACTACAGCGTAATATCATACAGCTATATTTTCCTTTTTAATTGATCATTAAGTTGTTTAAATAAGGTTTGAACATAGTTTCTATGACACAGCGGGTTGTGGTTTAGTTGGAGCAAAACTCTGCAGGAAAGTGGACCTTCGCGGCCAGAGTTAAGGTCCCCTGGTTTCAATGGTTAATTTAAGCCTAGTTCACACTGTCCGATTTTTGCCCCGATTTTGAGTCGCCGACAGGTTTTGTGAAATCGCCGACAAATGCCCGAGATCATAGGCAAATCAGTGCTCGTGCACGCGAGTGACAATCACGCAGTGTGAATAATCAAAGACGCGATCAGAGAGAATCGCCGACGAGTCGCCGACGCCGGTGAGATATTTTGCATTCTAAATATCTGTACCTGTCGGCGATTCAAACTCCTGCTGTGTGAACTTCATTCTGACTGAAAATTACACCGACAGCCAATGAGAGAGTGAGATACAGGGCAGCGGGAGGTTCAGGGAGGAGTTATAGAGCAGAATTTCAGTATTTTAATAGATATATTTACAATTCTATCAAACAGAAACAAAGCCCAAACATTTGCACATCCAGCCACAGCAGCAGCGCATTACAAAATTGTTTATTTACCTCAAACTGTCTTTGCAGAACACAATCCTGGCTCCCTCTGTCTCCAACAATTTCTTCCGCCATAATCTTTTTTCTTTTTGTCCACAAATCAGCGCACATACAATTTGAAGCAAACTTTGTGCAGTTTATCATTTTTAATAACAATTCCAAGTCTCGCGCGAGAACTGCGGTCTGCCGCACGTGTGATCTCGCATTGTTTACTTGTCACATCGCACGTGTAGTTGGGAAACGTAGTTTGCACACCGGAGAGAGAGTTGTCGGCGATTCTTCCTCCTGTAAAGTCATGCAGTGTGAACTCCTGTCATCAAACCATCGGTCAGTGTGAACACAGCAGTGACTGAATGATACCCCAGATAGTCGTGCAGTGTGAAAAGAGCAGTGACCCGACGAGTGTTAAAATCGTGCAGTCTGAACTAGGCTTTACTCACCCCAATTTTGTGCCAAAGTCTTGCATTCTTTGAAGCAGAAATGTTAAATCTGAGTGATTCCTATCACAAATCTATTAATCCAAAACTTTCCACAGTTCATCCTGAAGAGACATGGACACTTTAAATTATAAACTAATGTAATTTAATTTAGGCTTTTATTAGCTTATATGCATTTATCAACACACATGGAGCACATTAAACTGCTCTGTTAATATTGATTGCTTTTACAATGTCTTTATAAACTTGAAGTTACAAAGTTTTGGTTGCATGGACTTTCCAATCTTTTTAAGCATATAAATCTCTCAGGTTTCATAAAAAAATCTTATATTTTGTTCTGAAGATAAACAGAAGTCTTATGACTTTGGAAAGGCATGAGGGTGACTAAATGATGAGAACTTTCATTTTTTTGTGAACTATCCCTTTAATCGAGAAACCAACATCAGAGTGGGGCGGTTTTTATCTGAGAATTAATGAGAAGCTTTGCACCCCGTCACTCTGAGGGTGAGTCGAGGCTGATGCCTTTATATTTTTGGGATTTTGCCACTTTTATTTTTAGAAGTAGTTGAGGGTGCATTGGAAGCCATGCGATATCCTGATTTAGCACGTCTGGCTAGGCCACGTCTCCAACACACTTCTGTTTTAAAGACCCAGTTTTATTCTCTTTGTTTCCTGTTAAAAAAAAAGGAAGTTTTGTTGTGAAGATAATAAAGAGCTCATGCTGTTTTTTTATTTTTTAAATAGCCAGTAGCTTTTAGTTTGTCAGTCTTAAGTCATGATTTGCTACTTGCTATTGCTAGTCAAAGGCTGGTAATAGGAGGAGGGGATATTTTCCTTCTAGAGATTTTGTCCATGTGATTGGACAAAAAGGTTTGGCAAAGGTTAAAGATGCATAATTGGGGCGATAGTTAACCTAAAATATTCTGTCAACATTTACTCCCCCTCATGTACTTTCAACACAAAACACAACTCGGAACACAAAAGAAGATTTTTTATTAAAGAGGTCATGAATTGAGAAATCAACTTTTCTTTCAGCCTTTCACATCAAGTTCATCGTGACATAAGAGTATCCTGTAAGTTTCAGAGCTGAAAACTTCCTTGTTTGTCAAAGAAAAGCTTTTATTGACACCAGGCCCTGCAAATACTTGATCTCAGAATATGCCTAGCTGTGACGTCAGATTGTGGTGAAACACCTCAACAGAAGAAGAACAGCATATGTTTCTGTAGCCACGCCCACTGATTTGTGCATGGCATGTTATAGATAATTATTACATGGCTTTGTGAAATACTTGATTCTGATTGGTCAATCGCACATTCCAGCGGTATGTTATTGCCAGACAACTTGAAAAATTGAATTGAATAGCACACCGTTCATCCGGGTACTACGAGTTATCTTGACAGGTACTACTTATATGCTTAACATGTCATTCCGATGTCGTTGACTGTCTGGTGCCATTGTCTGACTGAAATGCTTAACCACCACGGGTTACAATGGAAGAAGACTTCAAGGTGTTTTACTCATGATTTACTCACCCTCCAGTAATCCTATGTCTATATGACATTCTTCTTTCAAACAAATAAAATCTGAGTTATATTTAAAAAGCTAGCTAATCCAAGCTTTTAATGGCAGTAGATGTAGCTCTGTTGTTGAAGTCCATAAAAAATGCATCTGTCCGTCAAATAATGTGCTCCACACGGCTCCGGGGATTTAATAAAGGCATTTTTCCGATCGCATTCCATATTCAACTTATGGGAAAAGTGTTGAAAGTGCTTCTGCAGTTTAAAGGCCTTACATATCTTGAATTCCGAGAAGGCACTTTCAAGTCTTTCCACGGAATGCTATTGGCGGAGTTTTAAGTTTTAAATATGGACAGTTGTCTTACATAAACGCAGAGATTTGCTTCAAAAGCCCCCAGAGTCGTGTGGAGCACGTTATTTGACGGACAGATGCATTTTTATGGATTTTATGCATTTTTATGCATTTTATGAGTGAATCATGGGCTAATTTTAATTTATGGGTGAACTATGCCTTTCAGCATTAATTTCAACATATATGGTAAAAAAAAAAAAAAAAAAAAAAAAATATTTTCAGCAATAGATGAAGGCTTAAAGCAGGTTGTTTTTCTCCGTGGAAGCTTTGCGTAAGAGCTAATAAAATATTTAAAATCAAGACAATATTCTGTGTCTAATTTACTTGAGACAAGTAACCGTTAGCCGTGTAATAAGCGGGATGATGTACATCCAGACGGTTGGTATCGCAGAATAAACCCCTTCAGAGTGATGCAAGACCTGATCACTATGTTGGGGTTTATTCTGCGATAACAACCGGCTGGGTGTGCATTATGTTTATGTTATGTTTATGTGTCTAATGGAACATAACTTGGCACCCTGCCACAGGCTGGAGAATCGTTTATTTGTGGTGGTGTTGGTTCATTGTGCTGCGATTCATGATCGGACTCAGACATGTAGCGTTATGGGCCAGGGTTCGCAAAGCCCAATGTCCCGGGGCTGTGCATTTTCTAACATTCCTTTCTTGATGTGCGTTGTTCACTCCCTTGACTTGATATTTGAAGGAAAAATACAGTCGTGGGAAATTTGATCATGCTGATTTGTCAGACGCTGCAGTGAGGCTTGGCTTGTGTGTGCGTGTGTAAGAGCATTACATGACATTGTTTACAAGATGCTTTATTGACATCTTTTCTCAATTGAAACACTGATTGAGTGATAGACATGATACAGATTTTGGTAAGTTGTAATGTATCTTTAAACATACCTTTAGATGTTCATGCGTGTTTATTTTGCACTGTAACTGGTGTTAAAGTGGAGGAGATGATCAGTTCATGGGGCTCCGAATTTCATAAAATGGACGTCATTTAAAATCTGAGACTTTGTTTCATATCAAAAGCGCAAAGATTATTGCAATTTATGGGATGGGAGAAGGCATGCTACAATGTTACGTTTATTCATCAAGTGAAAACAGGATGACTAATCGATTCTTGGCATTTAGGAATTGATATTGGTTCATAAAAATAAGAATCAATTAAAACCGAGAAATCCTTTTTACCCAGGCCTACTGTCCATAGACCTTAAAGGGTTACTTCAGCGATTAGCATATGGCTTTGTATCAGTGGAAACCCTGGAGTATATTCAAATGATTGTGCTCCCCCCCCCATATCCCCCTGAGACAAGAGATTTATGCATGACACAAATATCATCAATTTCCGTCATCGGAGGAATTGTTGGCCAGAGGCTAAAGGCTAGAGCCAGCGGAAGGAGCCATTTCCGCATGTTTTTAACTCGCGCGTGGGGTATGGGAGATCACAATCACAGCACTCAGCTCGCAGCTGCAGCCTCAGGCATTCATGTTTAAACAGTGCTGCCAGCAGAGCAAAGTAAGTCTTTCAACTTCTCAAACTAATTCCTATGAAAGACTCCCTCAGCGGTTAAATCACATATTGAACAGATGCGTTCTGTTTTTAATTGTAGTGTCTGTTCTCTAACTGAACTGATTTTATGAAGATGATCGCGGTCGCGGTGTGAAAGTGATCAGTGATTCAGTAATCTAGTAGTGGTGGCTTTGGGAATGGCCTCGTAGGGCAGCAAAGCATTCTGAGAATTGTTGTCTTTCATCCCCATGAGACAAAAATACATTTTCTGTCTTTTCTGAGTCTAGAAAGCAACAAATTAAAAAATAATTTCACATTTCTACTACATTAATGACCTAGTTTAAATACAGATTCATCTTCCCAGCGCTGAAGGACATCCCTTTAAAGGAAGTGTATGTAAGATTGTGGCCAAAACTGGTACTGCAATCACTTTTAAATGACTGCAGAGTGTTCCCCTCCTCCCCCCCGGATGCTGAATCACTACTGACTTCATGATTGGTAGATTGGTGGAGGGTGGAGCTTCAGGCCAAAACATCAACATCAGTTGACGGCTGCAACAGCAACTTTTAAATGACAATATCCTGGCCGGACTAGTGTTGTCAGTGATATGAGTATTTGAAATTAACATATCAGGACCATTTTATGATTAATTAAAATACATTTCTTACATACAGTTCCTTTAACTTGTATTAAAGCATAATATATGACTTACAGAGGAACTCTAAAATATTGTTTTCATATGTGTTACAGTGCCAGCTCTGCTCTTAATGAATGTCTTGCAGGAGAGTAAACAGTTTAGTTTCTATGTGTATGTGTGTGCTTGTATGTGCAGAAATGAGGCAAAAGTGCTAATGAAAGCACAGGGGTCATCAGCAGTGGGCTTTAAGATAATTACCAGCATTCACAAGGGGAATAGCAGTGTGTGTTTGTGTGTTTTGGATGTAAGGGTTTGCGTCATTCCCCTGTAAATCTAAATATCTCATTCCTTGATATCTCTCTCTCTCTCTCTCTCTCTCTCTCTCTCTCTCTCTCTCTCTCTCTCTCTCTCTCTCTCTCTCTCTCTCTCTCTCTCTCTCTCTCTCTCTCTCTCTCTCTCTCTCTCTCTCAGGATGCACATGCTTTTTCTTGTTCTTCTTTTCTTCTCATCCAGAGCCTCTCACTCTCCTCTCCATTCAAACTCTTCCTCAGTTGCTCCTTCTATACCTCTCTTATTCTCTTTTACGATTTTCAGATCCCTTCGTCATTCCCTATTGTTCTTCCTGACTGACCATCTGTCTCTCCATCCCTTTATCTGTGTCTTTCTGTTTGATTTTAGTTTTTTCACCTTACACCCTTAAAAATAAAGGAAGAACCAAATATGGGGTTTCACAGTGATGCCATAGAAGAACCATTTTTGGTTCCCCAAAGAACCGCATTGCGAACTGTTCTTTAAAGAACCATTTTTTTCTAACTTTTACAGTCTAAAGAAGCCTTTTGCACTACAAAGAACCTTCTTCATGGAACCATACACTCTGCGAAAGAACCATGTAAGAACCTTTATTTTTAAGAGGTTAAAAATATTTGAATTACAATATTAATTATGTGCGTCTTTGATTTTTAAGAAATGTAGGAGAGTGAAAGAGATGAAGATGACGAGAGGCAGGATAGAGGGATGTAGAGACTAGTGCAGAGATTCCTCTCTGTTGTGTGCGGTGGATTCCTGAATGAGTCTCTCTTCAATATTTATTAGCGTAGAAAGGAAATATTAATAATGGTGGACAATCCCATCTCACAGATATGAAAAAAGTTGGAATTATTTCACAGTAATTAAAATTGAAAAACTTGCGGTTAAGACTAATTTCTCTCGTTATCGGGACTTTATCAGAATTTTTATAGTCACCGAAAGTAATACAAACTTATGTCATTGGAGTTTTTCTTTTTTGTCGTTGGCTCCCACCCCCCCCCATAACAGTTAATCATTAAAGTAATTTTTAAAAATTCTTTACACCTTTATACGAGCCCCCATTGGGTATAATCACTAGTGTGATCCGTGTTGCCTATACTGTGAATATTTATTTGAATTTGATCGTCACTGAGATCTTGAAAAATGTTAAAAGACGGACTGAAAGCACTCTTCTTTACAGTATGATTTCGTTTTGTTTGTGCTTGCTTTGTTATTGTGTGATCTTGCCATTGTTTGCATGCATATGTGTGTTCAGTATTGAGAGATGGGCTACATTTTGCTGACTAAGTAAGTTAGCAGTGGAGCTGCTGTGTATGATGTTTTATTAATCTGCTCTGGAAAGAGAGTGAAGAAGAGGAAAACTTTCCTCTCATGGTTTTTTTAAAGTCATTTTTCACTCAGGCTTAGATCGGGGTGGTGTTCTTATTAAGTCTGACTTCGCAGAATGTCATGATGGAATGTTTAGAGCACATTCTGTTGGTGCAGAAGGCCAGTGAGGTCAGATGATCTTCTGGTTAAAGTGCCTGGTGTTTAAGGAACATTTTTTAGTACAGTTACATAACATGTTTGACTGATTTACATTACCTACTAAGGGGAAATTAGAAATGTGCAGCTTGTCTTTTTGTTAAAGCACTTATATGCTTTTTTCCCCACACAGATAATTGTGTTTTTTAGCAGCAGGACTTTAAATAAGGCTCTTACAGTGAAAGCACAGAGGTCAAGGCAGTAAACATTACAATACAAGCGTTTTACTTCTGTTTTAGCTACTTTCTCTAGCCTAGAAATCTAGACGCACCCTAGCGGCAGCAAATTTAATCTGCCCGCAAGTGTCGTCTAGGAACTCTAAATACCCTTCTGAGCTGTATTCCTCTCACTCTGGACGGGCCAATCACATCGTGTATAGAGTCGGCAGGCGGGGCCATAATGACGACGGCCGAGTTGCGTTTGCGTGCTTCTAGTAAACACAGAAACTGGCGAACGGCGGTCTTTCGAATCAGCTTTGACTGCGATTCTGAAAGACTTGGAGTTAAGCTTTTCTCTGAGAAAAGAACAAAGAATGGCACTGAAGTCATTCTTAAAAAGGGAAGATGTGTTTGGAGTTTAGCCGACCGGATACGATGAATGTTTAATCTATCAACAAGCTCTGTTTCACCTTCGTTGCTCTGGTTGGTGGTAGCGCTATCCAATCACGTGCAGAGGGAGTTTGAAAGACAACCGTCTATCCCGCCCCTCGGATTGAGCTGTCAATGGTGAGTTTCCAGACCAAACATCTTGATGTGGGTCTGGCTTGTCAGGCTATACTTTCTCTGCTACCAGCAACAAACATGTTGAAATGAAAAATAGTGTAATATAATTAGTTACTATCCGTGTATTCAATCGTTCATGAAAACAAACTTTCACCAAGTATGCACCAAAGTACCACATTTGACCTGCGCTATTTTTGTAATTAACTATTTTAGTTAGGGCTGCACGATTGCGAATATATATATATATATATATATATATATATATATATATATATATATATATATATATATATATATATATATATATATATACAGTCTTGTTCAAAATAATAGCAGTACAATGTGACTAACCAGAATAATCAAGGTTTTTAGTATATTTTTTATTGCTACGTGGCAAACAAGTTACCAGTAGGTTCAGTAGATTCTCAGAAAACAAATGAGACCCAGCATTCATGATATGCACGCTCTTAAGGCTGTGCAATTGGGCAATTAGTTGAATTAGTTGAAAGGGGTGTGTTAAAAAAAATAGCAGTGAAGAAACAGGAGTGAATCAGGTGGCCCCTATTTAAGGATGAAGCCAACACTTGTTGAACATGCATTTGAAAGCTGAGGAAAATGGGTCGTTCAAGACATTGTTCAGAAGAACAGCGTACTTTGATTAAAAAGTTGATTAGAGAGGGGAAAACCTTTAAAGAGGTGCAAAAAATGATAGGCTGTTCAGCTAAAATGATCTCCAATGCCTTAAAATGGAGAGCAAAACCAGAGAGACGTGGAAGAAAACGGAAGACAACCATCAAAATGGATAGAAGAATAACCAGAATGGCAAAGGCTCAGCCAATGATCACCTCCAGGATGATCAAAGACAGTCTGGAGTTACCTGTAAGTACTGTGACAGTTAGAAGACGTCTGTGTGAAGCTAATCTATTTTTAAGGATCCCCCGCAAAGTCCCTCTGTTAAAAAAAAGGCATGTGCAGAAGAGGTTACAATTTGCCAAAGAACACATCAACTGGCCTAAAGAGAAATGGAGGAACATTTTGTGGACTGATGAGAGTAAAATTGTTCTTTTTGGGTCCAAGGGCCACAGGCAGTTTGTGAGACGACCCCCAAACTCTGAATTCAAGCCACAGTACACAGTGAAGACAGTGAAGCATGGAGGTGCAAGCATCATGATATGGGCATGTTTCTCCTACTATGGTGTCGGGCCTATTTATCGCATACCAGGGATCATGGATCAGTTTGCATATGTTAAAATACTTGAAGAGGTCATGTTGCCCTATGCTGAAGAGGACATGCCCTTGAAATGGTTGTTTCAACAAGACAATGACCCAAAACACACTAGTAAACGGGCAAAGTCTTGGTTCCAAACCAACAAAATTAATGTTATGGAGTGGCCAGCCCAATCTCCAGACCTTAATCCAATTGAGAACTTGTGGGGTGATATCAAAAATACTGTTTCTGAAGCAAAACCAAGAAATGTGAATGAATTGTGGAATGTTGTTAAAGAATCATGGAGTGGAATAACAGCTGAGAGGTGCCACAAGTTGGTTGACTCCATGCCACACAGATGTCAAGCAGTTTTAAAAAACTGTGGTCATACAACTAAATATTAGTTTAGTGATTCACAGGATTGCTAAATCCCAGGAAAAAAAAAAAATTGTACAAAATAGTTTTGAGTTTGTACAGTCAAAGGTAGACACTGCTATTTTTTTGAACACACCCCTTTCAACTAATTGCCCAATTGCACAGCCTTAAGAGCGTGCATATCATGTATATATATACATCATATATATATATATATAGGGAAAATATATAATTGCGATTATTCTGATTAAAATGCGATTATTATTATTTTTATTTTTTTTACACAAATTAAGTGTGTGTATATAACATTGTTTATATAGGCATATTAATGTGACTAATAATAATTATTATGATTATTATTACTGCAAAAAATATTTTAAAAAAATAAGAAATTACCATTACAGTAACATTTTCATAATTGTGTGTATATATATATATATATATATATATATATATATATATATATATATATATATATAATATATATATATACTATATATATACATACACACTGGTATATACCGGTATATATAATTAAATACAATTAAATATGTTGTTTATCTACGATATCAATTTCAATGTCTATGTCTTTAATATGAAATATTAACCTCTTGTGCATCCACTGTGAGGGAAAAAAACTCCTGTACATGGATTGAAAACATGGATTGTCCTTTAAATGTATTATTCTTTAAGTTTAAGTTTTTTAATTTCTTATGTATTATTTTTCTTATTTTATAATTTATTACCCAAACTTTTAGTTCATACTGAAAGCCAGAGGGCGCCCTCGAACGGAAAAGCCACATTTGCCTCAGAGAAGTGATATGATGACGTTCATTTTCAGGAAACCCCTTATGTGAAGCTAACGCAGTGTAAACAGAAGATAGAAACGCTTTGATTAAACATGACGACAATAAACACGACTGCAGCAAAATATGGTTTATTTGAGTTCTTCAAGCCGTCTAGGGTATTTTCATAATAATAAAGTATAATGCAGTGCTGATTGACGTAGAATACTATAAAATAACGCATCGTCTGCCTCACTCTGATGAGAAACCACATCAGCTCACAAACACTCGACTGACGATATGAAGTGAGGTAAAGCTGTTATTAAATGTTGTCTTTTGTTGAACAGGTTTATGAACGCTTCACTAGTTTGTGAAGATGTTTGACTCCTGCTTTTTCAAACGCACGTTATAAGAGACTCAAACTCACAGTCTTTCAGACGAAGCAGCGTTTACTCCTGATCACAGAGCCGCTCCGCTAACACACAGGGTATTTATTTAATTAATTAAAATCGCAGCCTTTAAGCTTTCATAATCGCACATCATCCAAATCAATTTCGATTAATCGTGCAGCCCTAATTTTAGTAAATACTATTTTACTATAATATTTCAAATTCACTTTTATTTTTATAGTTTGTTTTATTCGATTTTTTTTATTATTATTTTTTAAGTTTTTGTAATTTTAGTACTTTTACAGTTAGATTTACTTTATTTCAGTTAGTTTCTGAAGTTTTTCATATTATTTTAATTTAAAAAATTTTTTTTTACAATGTTTCCGCCACAAAAAAATATATTTTCAATAAGTGGTCAGGGATGGGCAACTTTTTTTTTTAATGACGAGGGCCTGGATTTTTTTTAATCCTTTATAAAATGGGCAGGATTACTAATCAGGACTCAATTTACACTGTTCTATTAAATTTTCCTTTTGAGGGAAATCAGAGTACAATTAGTTCAATGTGTTTTTAAAGATTTTATTATCCATTAAACTTTTATGCCAATTTAAATGGAAACTTTATGTCAATTGACAAGCAAATGTAAACATCTCAACTGCATTGTTTCTAAATGTGCAACAAACTAATTTACAATTTAAAAAATCCTATTAGGATCCTTATAGGCTCTCAACCCACCCTCAAAAAACATTTAAAAGTTGCTTATTCAAATAAAAAGGTACCATGACCACCAATAAAAGTAATATAATAACATTATTCTTAGCTATAACTAAATATTAGAATATGACAATTCAGTGCATATATTTCCATAATTAAGCACCCCTCAAACACATGCATTTACATTTCAGTTCACATGACGTTCTCACAGTCAAAAAGACTAGCATTAAAAACGTGTGGCCTCTCCTGTCAGTGCACAATTGTCTCAAAAAGATTTGACTGGTTTTGTATTTTACCTTTTCTATCTGAAATGAGAGCAACTCTGGCATCACCGTTTTATTTTATACATTTTTTTGTGAAGTGGCGCAACAGCTAAAATGACAGATTTCGACCAACCAAACACATGGGTGCCCCTTGAACTTGTTAAAAAAACAATCTGTTCCCCTTCTTGACTTTTGTCTCAAATGTTAGTACATTTTTCTTTCCTTTTTGCTAATTTTGTTGAACGTTCAGATTAGCGCGCTATATGCTCACTCTGTAATTACTACGGTTATCGCAAGCAGCAACCTCCCGCGGTCTCTTGAAGCCAGTACGTAAGTAATTTAAACTGCAACAGGCTCCAGAAGGGAGCAGAATTTCATTGAGTCCCATGTTAAAATGCCCAACTTTACAGCAGAAAAAAACATGTTTACAGCCTGGTACAAATTATGGTTTTGGTCTATATGGCTAATTTTGCCCCTCATGACAATTGTGAGGGGTGTGAATTTTGTTATAACTCATTCGTTTACATTATATAAAGCCTTAAAGTTCTGCATAATTAAGGGAATGGTTACTTTGAGTGACAGGTGGATAGCCATTCATCCACCGTCTATAGTCATTGTGTCACCTGAGCTCCACCCACATCCCGCCTCTTTGCCCATTTTCTGTTATCCGGGCGTGAAGCGCGACGGCAACGGCCAGCTCATTGGAATCCTATGGGTGACGTCACGGACATTACGTCCATATTTTTTTCAGTCTATGGGTTATCGGCAGGAACTAGCGATCTCTCCTGGTTGGGGTTGGGATTAACATCCTAATCTGAAAGCAATCTATACGACACTTTGCAAATATATTAAAATTGGTCAGAGTATAATATGGTTCAGTGGGCCGTTTTTAAAGATATTGCGGGCTTCCAGTTGCCCATCCCTGCTCTAGGTGAATGTTAAATCACCTAATTAATACTCATGAGCGAGCACGGTTCAAAACGTGTTGACGATCATTTCTATTTTCGTGCATGGAATAGTAAATCTGAGTGGCTAAAGATGAAAAAAGCCACAGCCTTGATGTTGGTGTTTTCTCAATGATTTAATTAGATGCTCCTCATTCCTTTCTAGAACATGTCCAGTCCTTTTTTTTACATTCCCTTCTGCACCTTCTCCCCTAAATAAATAATTTTTCATTTTCTCCATTCTCTCTTTTGCCTTTGTGAAACGCTTATCTATAAACTGAGCTTTTGTAGACTATACGATACATTTTGTATAAAGGTGCTTTGAAATGCAGCTCACAGATTTGAGTTCCATTGTGACTTTCTCTCTTCTCTCCTGAACATCATCCCCACACACACACACACACACACACACACACACACACACACACACACACACACACACGCACTCACTCACACACAGCTTGTCCTGTCCAGCACGCTTAACTATGTGCCTGAGGATCAGCGTGTTCCTGTCACTGATCTAATAGAGTTCACCTGAAACCTACACAGACCCTCTTTCTCTTCTTGAAAGCCCTTTTCCTTTCTGCTCTTTTTCCATCTTCTTTTCATATCTCCCATGTTTCCAGAGCGGTTTTGCATAGTCATGAAGGTGGAGGCAGGGGGCACTAGAGACACTCATTGATTAGATCTAGAGCGAGGAGTGAGTAAATACATAACACTGCTCTTGGGGAGTTGGTCTAGGGGGGCTTCTCTGATTGGTCAGCTGTATGTTACACATTTTTCAATCTGATTGGACACACATCTGAACACAGAAAAAGCCTCTAAATCATTTTGATAGCGGTGCTTGAGAGAAGTATTGCCCATATTTGAAAGGGCCTTCTTGCTAACACTCGATATTGAACTCTGGTGCCTGGTCCATCATTTAGGCTAAGAACATGAATGGTCTTGTTTTTTTAATGTTTAAAGGAACTGTATGTAAGAAATGTATTTTAATTAATCATAAAACTAGACATTAAGAAATCATGTTAATTTCAAATACTTATATCACTGACAACACTAGTCCGGCCAGGATATTGTCATGTAAAAGTTGTTGTTGCAGCCCTCATCTGATGTTGATGTTGACATGTTGTGTTTCGGCCTGAAGCTCCGCCCTCCACCTATCTACCAATCATGAAGTCAGTAATGTTTTGCCATTCGGGTTGCCAGATCTGCTCTAGTTACCACAGCTGGAGCTACAAACGTTCCTGCTGGATCCTGCAGCCTATCCAGTAACCTCGAGTCAGGGTGGAGGGGGAGAGGGGATACATCGCTCTTTAGTCATTTGTAAGTGATATAGGGGTGTCCATGGTTAACCGATTGACCGATTAACCGTTAAAAATTGCGTAACCGAGTGAAACATTTTGCTCGGTTAAGTGGCGTCAATGACGTGCCTTGAATTTAGTTGTAATATATGTTTGCACCCCTAGAGACCGCCAGAGCGCTCCCAGACATTTGTAATATCCACAAGAAGAAGTCATGATCAGCTTTCTAAGCGGGCAATGAAGCGGGCAAAGAAAGCGTGGGAGCACTTTAAAAATGAGAGTGACGGGGCAAAATGCAAGTATTGCAATGCAGTGCGCGCTGTTCATAATGGATCAGAAGAAAGAAAGTTTGAAGTGAGAAACTTGTGAATGACTAGAGAAAAGCAGACGTTACTTTAACTGTAATGAAGAAAACAAAAAAGCTAATCGCGGACTGAGAGCAAGAGAGAGGCTCAGTCAAACTAGAGTCAACAGCGAGTCAAACGCTGTGTCTGTGTGAATCGTTCTCGGCTGCATATTTTACTAACGTTACATGCTCTAATCTTGCAGGCGCCCTCGCGGCCACTCGCATTGCTCGTGAACTGGAGCGCATCTCATCCTAATTTAACGAAACTCAGCGTACGCCTCGCAGACATGAAATAGATCTTAAGAAACTTGAAATGTCTTTTAACAATTTAAAACGAAAAGAAATAGGCTACTCTCTGATTATGTAATCCATGATGTGCATTTCTCTATATAGACGCGTTCACTACGGAGATGATGTTCGTCAAATTAATAAGATAAAAATAACCCTGACGCACACTATGGTTAACCGAGTATTAACCGCTAAGGGCCTCGGTTAACGGTAATGAAAAACTTGAAAACGTGCAGCCCTAAAGTGATTACAGTACAAGTTTTGGCCACGATCTTAGATACACTTCCTTTAACCAAACTATCATAACTTCAGTTTCTTAAAGTGAAAATGACTTCACTTTGGTGATGTATTTTTTCAATCATTTGGTCCTCTTAAGACCCCTACCCATTTTTTACAATAGACTGGAAGGTAAGCTCATATCTGCCTCCTTCCATTTAACTGTTCCTGCTAATTGGAAGTCCCTTTTTCCTTCATCAGGGCTATTCAAATCTTACCCTGGAGGGCCAATGCAGTGCAGAGTTTAGCTCCAACCTTAATCAAGCACACCTGAACATGCTAATCAATGTCTCCAGGATCATTAGAAAATCACAGGTGGGTGTGTTTGATCAGGGTTGGAGCTAAACTCTGCAGTGCATTGGTCCTCCAGGGTAAGATTTGAATAGCCCTGTCCTACATTCACACACTCTTTCCATTTCATTGTGACTTTAAAGGGTTAGTTCACCCAAAAATGAAAACTATTTCATTTATTACTCACCCTCATGTCGTTGGACACCAGTAACACCTTCGTTCATCTTCAGAACACAAATGAAGATATTTTTGTTGAAAGCTGATGGCTGAGAAAGGTTTCAAAAAGGCCTCCATTTGGATTCAGTACATTTCCACTGACCCACTCAAAGACCCATAAAAGGCACTAAAGACTTCGTTACAAAGTCCATCTCACTACAGTGGCTGTACAAATTTTACAATGTGACGAAAATAGTTATTGTGCGCACAAAAATCAAAATAACGATATAATCCACCAAATTATTGACGTGAACTTGACGCATGCGCGAGAATATGACGCAGAGAATATGAGTCCAAGTACGAGTCATCAGTCCAGGACTCGAGTACTCCATCACTGTCGTCTAGTAAAGTTCTCTCAAAACACTTCTGAGCTGTAAACACCAAACTCTGGTCAGGCCAATCACATCGTGTATAGAGTCAGTTGGCAGGGCTTAACATAATGACGGCCGAGTTGCGCTTGCGTGCTTCTAGTAAACACAGAGGCTGGCGAATGGCGGTCTTTCAAATCAGCTTTGACCTTGACTCTGGAAGACTTGGAGTTCAGCTTTTCTCTGAGAAAAGAAAAAAGAACGGCACTGAAGTCATTTTTAAAAAGGCAAGATGTGTTCAGAGTTTTGCCGGCCTGGATATGGCAAAAGTTTAATCTATCAACGAGCTCCGCTTCACGTTTCTCTGGTTGGTGGTAGCGCTATCCTATCGCGTGCAGAGGGAGTTTAAAAGACAACCGTTTATCCCGCCCCTCGGATTGAGCTGTCAATGGTGAGTTTCCAGACCAAACATCTTGATGTGGGTCTGGCTTGTCAAGCTAGCTAAAGACTACTTTCAACCTTATTTTCTTCTAAACTAAAAGAGGGATTAAACAAGACAGGAAGTAAATGAACCAACTGGATGATTAGTTGATCATCTAAATCGGAGACATACATGTCCTTGTACTGTAAGCTATAGTATGTGATGTTTGTAAATAAGTCTTTTATAGTAGGAGCAGTTTTCAAAGGGAATGCTGCTCCACCGAGTTTGGCTGCTCAAAGCTGCATGGGCTTATCTGCTCTCAGGTGTTGGACCTGTGCTTTTTGAGGTCCACAGGTCTTCTCTGGATGCAGGCAGGGGTTAACGAGACAGGGTTTTACACCATCTCAGCTCATGCAAGTCTAACTCCTACGCACAGCCACAGGCAAACACACACACACAAACGCACGTTGTGTTTTTGTGAATTGTGGGGACTTTTCATAGGCCAGGTGTAATGGACTTTACACTGTACAAACTGTACATTCCCCCTACACTGCCCTTGCCCCTAAACCTACCCATCATTTACCCAACCTACACCCCCCCGCCCCCAAAACAAAAAAACAAACAAAAACAAAAACATAGTTTAGTATGTTTATGAATCCATTTACATTGGCTGGTCCCCACAAGGTAGGTGACCTCAGGTTTATATTACATTGAGGGGACATTTGGTCCCCACAATGTAATTTAAACACACACACACACACACACACACACACACACACACACACACACACCGTCTCACGCTGAGAGGGAAACTCTCACCTCACCAAAGTGTCCATGCATTGCAGACAGACTTTTCTGTCTGCAGAGCTGTGAGTCACAGACATGAGGTAGAAAGAAAGCATGTGTGTCTGTGTGTGTGCCTTCCTACAAACAGAGTTTGAAATATGCCGTTTCTGTGTGACTTGAGAATTGGCAGTGTTCAATAATTCTTTCATTAGTTATATTATTTGACATTATACTTTTTTTCTCAAACTAAAAAGGATTTCAATATAACATTAATTTAATGTGTTTTTGTATGTGTTCTATGGTATTAGCATGTTTTTATTAGCATCGCTGTGTACTATAGTATACAACAGAATGTGGTATGTATTGCTATGTGTTACATCACTGTACCAGAGCTGGTTAGGGATGCACCGATATGAACATTTTGACTGATATGATAATTCTTTATGCTTGAAAGCCGATAACCGATATATTGGGCAATAAGTCGAAATGAGAGACTATTTACAAAATCAAAAGTCTCTCCATTAAAAGCCATGTACCAAGCATAATGCACACAATTATAATGTTCTCATTATAGTTTTATGTAGACTATATGTCAGATATGACATGTTGCACTTTCCTTTTTTTGAAGTGATTTCCAATCATATTTCAAGCAAGTCAAAATAGAGTTGTCAAAAGAAAAGACTTCGGTACCAAGTCGGTACTGAAATTTTTAAAAATGTGACTATACCAAAATTTCCCGCTAGCATTTTGAGCGATGTTGAACAGATTCTTAAAAACCTCTGATATGGCCATTAGCTTCACTCACTCAACATATATATCTGTAATTGGCTTCAAGGATCAACGCTCTTAACTGAGTGAATAATCCATTGAATCCATGAAAATGATCCATTATTTATTTGCTTAAATATATCTCTCAAATGATACCTTAAATATATCTCTCAAATGATACTATCGGGCGATAATGTTAGCATTAAAAATGAACACATATTGGCTGAAACCGATATGGTAGTTGATATATTGTGCATCCTTAGAGCTGGCCTTTCTCTGAAGTACATTCAGAGTAGTATGTAATTACCATTGTATCTGTGTATATATAGTAGGGCTTTGTATTGCCAAGACTCTGGCGATACAATACGTATCACGATACAGGGGTTACGATACGATATATTGGAATATATTGCGATATTGTAAGAAAGGCAATATATTGCGATATTGTTAGAAAGGCAATATATTGCGATATTTCGTTTTTGTGTGTTTTTGTTTTTAATAATTTAAAAGAATAAAGAACACAACCATAAGCCTAAAACACAAGACAAAGTATTTTAATTAATTGATACAGTATAATTTATATCACTAATCATATGCAATGTGCAATCTAAGTAAAGGGAAATGTAAAGTGACTGCAGGATTCTTTGTGTAAATGTTTTAAAGGTTCACAGTATAGCAGTGGCTATTTAACAACAGGAATTGCAGTCCATTTCATGACTGAATGACTGTTTGTTTTATATTTAACACAGCAGCCCCGATCACACAGAATGCGTTTTTGCAGCGAGAAGCCTTTTTTGAATGTATTTCGGCTGGCAGAGAGCCTTATGCGCGCTGCTTATGCGCCCTGGGCGCCTCGCGTTTTTGAAGGAGCGCTCCGGGCGCATGAAGTTGCGGGCCTTCCGAATGAATGAAGAGGCGGGCCTTCCGTTGTGGTGACCGTTATATTGATTTGACTGACAGGTGATTCGGGGGTTGCCTAGAAACATTAAAGCACACTGCTCATTTTTGAATGAAAAAACGCCGACCAAAAAAGGAGTGTAGTGCGCCTCGCGTTTTCGAACCTGAAAAACGCGTTCTGTGTGATCGGACCCTAAAGCTGTTTTCTATAAAGCAGTCTATTGTATAAAGTGCTATTTCAAGTACTGAACTGCAGAGCTGGTGCATCCATATCCACATCGCTATTATCTTTCGTTCTCCTGCCACCGCTGTCAGTTTTGGCATGTGTTTATTTTGTTACTGAGAGGAAAACGTGCAGTCTATTCGATCGAAACGCTTCTCAGCAGCGCGGGTGACGTCAGGATGTTAAGCGAGCTCTCTGTTTCAATGTGTTTCCCGAGTATTAGGTTATAACTTGGCCTATTTTGCAAACAAAATGATTCTTGTCGATTTCCTTTGTGGCTTCTTTTTAGCTGAAGCCAAAATGAGTCCACACTTCAGCTCTGTATACTGCAGGAGCGGAATAATGCTATCGTCTTGAGAGCTGGGTTTGCCAATGTAAACACTAGTGATGTGTGACCCTTACCTTGCGCTTCTCCGGCTCCGCGTCAGTTATACGTTCTGAGATAACACTGCCATCTAGCGGTTGGGTGTTATACAGTCTGTGGTTTAAACCGAACACAAAGCCACGAATCTTGGATGTAAATTAATAAATAAATATATAAATATCGATACAGCGTTTTTGAGAATCGATACAGTATCGCTAAACATAATATCGCGATATTCACGTGTATCGATATTTTCTTACACCCCTAATATATAGTGCATATTGAAGCCAAGAGGTCAACCGATTTATCGGTCTTGCCAATTAATGGACACCGAGCACTGTTAACGGGTTACTTCAGCGATTAGCATATGGCTTTGTATCAGTAGAAACCCTGGAGTATATTCGAATGATTGTGCTTCCCCCCCTCATATCCCCCTGAGACAAGAGATTTATGCATTTTATTTCTGGAAAAATTCCTCCCATGATGCAAATATCGTAAGTTTGCGGTGGTAGCGGTTGCTTTGAGAGTGGCCTCCTAGGGCAGCGAAGCATTCTGGGAATTGTTGTCTTTCATCCCCATGAGACAAAGCCGTTTTCTGACTTTTCTCAGTCTAGAAAGCAACAAATTAAAAATGTTCACATTTCTACATTAATGACCCAGTTTAAATACAGATTCATCTTCCCAGCGCTGAAGTACTCCTTTAAGCATTTGATGGAACAAAATCCAATTATCAGGAACAATCCATTCCAGTGTTTTTTTCGGGTTGCTTACGTCCATTGTTGGAGCGGCTGAGAAATGCATTATACAGTACGAGAGCGGCCTTTAGAGGCAAAATTAATAAAAAATGTCACTAATGTTGCTTATGCATTTGATATGCAGCAAAGTTGCATATTTAAAGCTAGTGAAGTGAGAAAGCAAGCTATATCGTCATGCAGCCGACAGAAACATATGAACAAATGAAAAACGCATTAGATTTTTACGATATTTTATGTAGTCAGTGCAATACATTTTATAAATTTTGATTTGATAACCATTAAGAGTTATAAAATAGAAGCGAATAAAGTATGAGATTATATATACAAAATACATATTATTTAAGTCTAATTAAAGTGCTATGGCCTTTGTGTAGATATGTAAAGATAGCCATTTAAGCATGTCTGTTTGGTTTTATATGAAATGGTAACACTGTACAACAAGAGTTTCATTTGCAACATTTAGGTAAGGATAATAAAAATATTGTTCATTGTTAATATCAATATTTACTATTACATTTGTACATTTTAAAGTTGTATATCTCAACGTTAGTTATTGCATTTAAACTAGTATACATGGTCAAGGTATATTTAATATATTACATTTATATTTTAAAAAATGCAGTACATTTAGTTGTTCAGTTTACATAAAATAGTGCTGAATTTTATTATGCGTTATGTTTGATTTCATTCATTATCTATTTTAAAAACCATCAATGATTAACCGGTTATTGGCCAGCGTGGTCCAACCTAGTTATCGTTATTGGAAAAATCCATAATCGGAAGCCTTTGTCAACTGGTTGCAAACTGAAAACTTATGGAATTAATGCATAATAGGAGTGGTTCTCCTATTATGGCCACAATCACTTACTTGCTTTACAGCAAATCAGTTACAGTTTCTGGGTGAATGTTAAGTCACCTAATTAATATTCATGAGGAAGGTTCACAATGTTTTAAGGATTTTTTCTCTTCTCGTTTATAGAAGAGTCATATATTTTCATAGGTTATAGTATTTTTTTTTATTGCTTTGGAATACCATGTGATATTTAAATCTATGTCATGGGATATATTAAAGTACCATGGTATTACCATTGGTTACGGTCAGAGGTTTTTTGTTAGGATTTAAAGGAACAATGACTTGAATTGATATGCTTCTGGTGACATGTACATTCTGATGCCTTAACATCTCTGATGAATGTTCCAACTTCACTCACTCACTCACTCACTCACTCACTCACTCACTCACTCACTCACTCACTCACTCACTCACTCACTCACTCACTCACTCACTCACTCACTCACTCACTCACTCACTCACTCACTCACTCACTCACTCACACACACACACACACACACACACACACACACACACACACACACACACACACACACACACACACACACACACACACACACACACACACACACACACACACACACACACACACACACACACACGGTCACGTACAATGCATCGGCAGAACAATCCTCCTTCACCCTCATTCATACTCACACAGACATTGCGTTTCCGTGCCTGTGACAAGAAGTTTTTTGCCGCCTCTCTGAGGAGAGCTCACTTCTCCTGCCTCCTGCAGGGAACACCAGCCTATTTATAGATCAAGGGTTAGCAGGGTGGAGAGAGAGAGAGAGAGAGAACAGAGAGAGCAAGAGATGAGGAGAAAAGAGAGAAGGGTGAGAAAATGCTGCAATTATGAAGCAAGTGTTGCACCGAACCCTTGTGCGTGATGGGGAATGTGACGGCGAACGGCAGCACTTTATCATTTATTTACACAGCACGGGTCATTCTCTTCGATCATCACAGGTTTTGAGCTATACTGGACCCTTTCATACCACAATGTGCTGATTACTATTATTTCTGTTACTATTAAAAGCGTATATGAAACCTTTTTTTAATTTGGTAAATGCGTATTTCTAGGTAAAGTATGACATTACATGAAAAAATAAGTAGGATGGGACTTTTAAATTGATCACAAATATTTTTCTCTATATGGCTGGTGTTTAAAAAAGAAAAGAAAAAAAGAGCTTGGTGACCCTAAAAAAAATATTTTAAAGGCGGAGCAAGTTATATTTTGGTAAAACATTACAGTTTAAATAGGATTTCAATGTTGACTTGAACATATTGTCCAGTGTTGTAGTCATTGTGTCTGGACACTGTCATGACCATATTTTCATCATGGACTTTTTTGTCAAGGACTTTTTGTGACCTTATTTCTGCCATTTATCAAAAAACCATTGAAACAACCCATTGCTAAAAAACTAACTCGCTTCCTTGAGTTTGCTACCATTATTACAAAGTTCTTGCTGTTGTTCATCAAGGTTTGTCATATTACTGAATTCTGAATATGCACTGATAAGCATGGTCGTCATATGCTAATAAGCTTATGGTAAGGCATCAATACCATGCCAATTTCTGAATGACATAGCATAGTTTAAGTAGGTGGTTCATGCTGAATATGTGAAAAATCCTGTTTTCAATAATATACCCTTTGACTACTGTTGTAATTGTAACTACTGGTGCTTGAGGATGCGTGCTGAACTAATGGATGGGTATCAGTGGTGCTGATTCTGCTCACCATCATACAGGTTGCAAAATCCCAGAGGAAGTTGACAATGCAGAGGAGTACAGTGATGTTAATGCTCTAGTGTGTAACAGTGTGGCCTCCATTACATAGAATACATGAAGGCCTGAGAGTATGATTCTCCACGCTTGTAGACCGTTGCATGCTTTTGGTGAGTAATGTGTTTTGACATAACTCATATTCTCTCAAACCTCAGGACTAACGTGACGTTTAAGGAATCAGACATTTGAGGTCCTCAAAAGAGCATTATTTTGTTCCCATCCAATAATGTGCATTTTTTCTCTTTTCTCTTTTTCTATGTCCCATGTCCTTTCTCCATCTCTCTCCTGCCTGCAGTGAGTGACAGCTGCTTCAGAAACCTTGCTGAGGACCGCAGTGGAATCAACCTCAAAGATCTTGTCCATGACCCATCCTTGTAAGTGATTCACATAAACACATTGGCGTTGTTCAATCCTACCGCCCATGCATCAAGTCCTGTTCAACATCAATAGGGCATTGCCAGACTGGCATCGTTTTCCATTCCTAGTATTTCTGTCCTTCTCAAAGATAAAGGCCTTGTCCCAAATTCTGCACTATGTACTTGCGGTCTTGTGGACTTGTGATGGCGGTCACTTGAGCTTGTTTGCGATGCTCATGAGACAGTGAGACAGTAGTGCCCTTTAATGCAGCGTTATGCCGAGCACACTATCCACTGGCCCAGACCAATGTGTGGACTTGGATGAAGACTACAAATGTTTGGGATGTCCACTATAGGGTAACCCTTTTTGTGCCCTTAAGTGTGCACACTGATACTGACTACAACCCAACAATCCAGACCAATGAGTGGACTTGGAGGAAGACTGCAAATGCTTAGGCCAGCATTTGGTGCAAGGCCCAAGAGTCCATCCCTGACAAAGGAGGACAGCAGCAGCAATTTCTCATTTAATCTGTCTGCAATCTTTCATGCATTGTTGCAAACTTCTTTGATTCTGTGAATTGACTAAATTTGAAGCAAAGCTTCTATACATTTTCCAGGAATTGAGGTGCACAGAATTTTATCAGTTTCTTAGGAAGCAATGTCTTCTTGACAGGGTATCAAGCTGATATAATAAATGCTTCTGAGAAACAGTTTATTGCTGAGTTTGTTTGTTTTATGGCATCAGATCTTTAAAAGATATTTAAGATTTTTGTTTGAGACTAGCAAGTAAACAAGACTCAGTATTCTTAATCGGATCATAAAAAAGAAACTTGGCCCTTGTCCCTTGTTTGAATTAAACCAAATGCAGGGGTCTCCAAATACTCAAGAACTTGTTCTTTCTGAATTACCTAGGTAGGTCATTTTTGGACAGAATTTGCTTCAAAATAGATCAGACTTTGTCAAAAATCTGGGTCTATAAGATAGAAGAAGTGAAGTTTTTTTTGTTTACATTCTACTCAAGTACATTTTTCAAGTATATGAATTGTATCAGTGTTTTTCTTTTTAAAGGTGCAATAGAAGGGAAAACTGTATTTACCTTGGCATAATTGAATAATAAGAGTTGGAACTAACATGAGCCTGAAACACCACAGTTTCCTCCTCCATATGTAAATTGTATGCTTGATAAAGACCACTGAAAAACGAATCCCAACATAACACCGACTGTGACTGAATCATCAGAAGTTCGGCAGGTATCATGAAAACGAGGACAATATAGTGAAAATGTCAGATTATGGATATAAATGTTATGTTCCAGGCTGTGTAGGTAAAAATGTAATTCAAAATTGTTAGTTTGCTCTGACTAGTGTCAATTTCGTTAACAAAAATATAATGAAAATGTTCACTGATGACCTTTTTTCAAGACAAAATGACACAAACGTCCTTGAATGATAACTGTGACTATATAAACATGCAATATCGTTGACGATAAAAGATGAGACTAAAATGTAGTGAAAAAAAATGAAAATACAAACTAAAAGCACTCTTTGGTTTTGTTGGGAGAAAAAAGATGAGCGTTTGTGCTTGTGGTTGCCAGATTTCAAAAATTTAAATCCCCACATCAGGGTTTTTGTGTTAAAAGAATACATTCTATACAGTGTTTTCATTCAATCTGGCAACCATCGCCAGCTCTCACTCGCCTGTGCGGATGATCTGAAAACACCAATAAACAATAAGCTACATTTTAGCAATCTCCATTTGAGATTTTCTGCTTAGTGTCATTCACTCGGTATGCGTTCTGTCACAACTCACAAACCGTTTGTGCTGTTTGCGATTGTGTTTGCTGAATAACTGCACTTGTGTGAGCTACAGAAATAAGCCTTGCTTTGAAACTGCCAATCAGAGCAGAGCTCAACATTATTATTCATGACCCTTCCAAATAAGGCAAAAACAGACCATTTCATTCTAGGGTTGTAAATGGACATGTAAAACCTTATCTGAAGAATTTTTGCCCTTATCTAATCCACCTTCTATGTAGATATCAGAGAACAATTGAATGTATTGTATCAATGCATTCTATGGCACCTTTAAAACTACTTTACAACATTCCAATGCATGATGGTTTACTTTTTACTGCACTTCATTCCATACATTTTTTTTTATTAAATTAAAAATGTACTTTCTCTCTTCTACTCAAGTAAAAGTAATTAAAAGTTTCACTTGAGTACAAGTAATAAAGTTTTACATTTTTAATGTAATTAAGTATTATATTATATTCTGTATGAAACTAAGTACAGTAGAAATTACAATATCATGCTTTGGAATGTTGTGAAGTGAAAGTTTGCTAAAGAAAAACTCTTTAATAAAGTATAGACACTTGAAAATTGTACTTAAGCAAAGTAAAAAAATACTTTACTACTGTCCACCTCTGCTTTTATGTCATGTCATTTGTGATGTGTGTAGATAGTAATCAGTGAAAGTGCCTATTATTGTGTTGATTTCATCAAAGGTGTATCCACTTTTAAAAAGGTGCTTATGAGATGGTAAAGTAGCATATTTACTTTCTTTAGTAATGCGTCAAAGGTCATTAAAAAATTACCACATGCAGGACTGAACTGCTGGAGACTGTACTTGTGAGTGCTTGAGTGCAGAGTATGTCTACATGCACTCTTGCAAATAGGTGTAGCGAGGACTCCACTTAATTCAGGCCTCTCGCATGTCAGCTACTTGTATATTTCAGCGGAGACCTCTCAAGCTTTGAGAAACCTCCTAGTCTTTAACTGACTTTTCAGCAAGAAGAGGCGTTCATTGTCCTTCCACCTCTCTCTATTAATGCTGCCTTCTCTAGGCATAATTCGAAGCTAGGAAGGCCTCAAGGCACATCCAAATCCAATGTTCACTAACAACCTGTCTAAAAAGATCACCAATCATACAGGCACGGATCTGTTGATTTCTGAAGTGCCTTTGAAGAATAGTTTCCTCGGAAAGCACCTTATTTCAGAAAGCGCTACCTGTATTGCCATTAAAGGAAGCTGCTTTTGGTGCGGTTATGGGTAAAAAAAGATTGAGCAATAGGGTCATAGGGTTCTATGATGGTTTAGGAATGGAAAGGAACTCCAGTTGTTTTAAGACTGTGTTCTACCAAAACCTACAATGCCTGTCTAACTCTCTTTCTACTTTAGCATCAAAAAACAAAAGCTTAGTACAGAGCAAGTCTTTGTAGCCTGACCAAGGTCAGTGGAGTGACAGAGACGGCAGGATGTAGGTCTCTGAGAGGTGTCAGAGAGGAAGAGAAGCATGGGGCGCTGCCAGAAGGTAGAGATAGTTCACAGAGTATTGATGGATAAGGAATGCACGTGTTTTCTGTTGACTGTTGAGCTCCACCGCCAGTGCTCTGTCAGCCCAGGTGAATGGATTCATCGGAAGGTCTGTCAGTTTTACTAACGAGGTGTGGTAAAAATAGAGCTGAATTAATCATAGTGGGGGACACGTGGCTCATCGTCCTCTGGATAGAGATGATTCCGACATCTTCACCTACAGAGAGATGAACATGCAGACATTTGAGAGAGGGACAGCTGAGCACTCACCTGAGAAATCGAGGCTGACGTGTCATCACCCGAGAGCAGAAGTGTCACCAAGGTTATAGTTCCTTATGAAACCAACTTTTATTTGCCATTGGCCTACGGACAGTTCTTTATTAAAGGTGCACTATGTAGTATTTTTGCAGTAAAATATCCAAAAACCACTAGGCCAGTGTTATTTTGTTCAGTTGAGTTCTTACAATATCCCAAATGTTTCCAACTATTTGTAAATTGTGAGAAAATTGCTATTTTAACTAAGGAGCTGGAACGTCTCAGCATAGCGTTTAAGGGAGTCGCCTGTCAATCGCGTCATATCTGCGTTACCCTCGGTTTCCGTTTTTTTTGGCAGAAGTGCTTTACTCTTAGCAGTGCGAACAAGTATCACAGAAGATGCCGAGCGAATGCACAGAGTAACGTCATAACATCATTTTCAACACTAGATAAATGTACAATACATTAGATAAATCTATCTAATATGATAAACAGAGCTGCGTTACCTCCTACTCATGACCGGAAAAGCGGAAATAGTGTGGGCGCCCGGCGACTGTGTCCCGTCCCGTCCTCTCATAATAAAAGTCCCGGTGCTCGCGAGCCATGTGTTTGTGTAATAATCGCTCCAGCAGCTGTGCTTAGCTCCACAACACTCGGTCCTGCTCTGCTTCATACTACAGTTACTTTAATAACCGCATCCATCAACATGATTTCTGCCCGAGTCCTATTTTCCACCAGCTGTGAGGTGAAGACCTTATGTCCCAAGATGCTGCGCTCAAACTTGGTGTCATCAAACTACGCCTTTGTTTTGGATAGGCGCTCTCAAGTGGATGGAAAGTTTGATAGGGGTACTTTAACTCACGAGAGTTGTCTGCTTTTAATAGTTTTTTTTAATCAATTATCAAAAGTAGAGTGGAGACTGGAAATTGGGAGGAATGGGACCATATTTGAACATGCATCACCTGCAAAAGCACCTCCCCATGGTTTTGTCATAGTAAAACTTTTTTTTGCGTGTTTAGCTTTATTTGTAGTAAAATTAATACAGCATTTTCTCCACCATATTATATGTATTTGAATTAATGCCATTTAGCAACAGAAATCATCCAGGTTTTATTAATATGATATTCTAATATCGATCTCATATCAGCCAATGAACAAATGTTATAATATATCTTTCAACACACTCAAAAGTATCATAGTATGATTGCAGCACTGCATTACCCCATAATTTAATTTGACAAATAAAGTGGCCTGTACTGTGTGATCAAACGTAATTGTAACAAAGTTCGATTTCAGGAAAGAAGGATGTGGACATTAAACGTAACTCTTAATCATAAAATAAACATAAAAGGTTCACGAAAGTCTCATATTAGCATTCTCTCCACTCGTTCCGCTCTTGGCTCTGCCCTGCTTCACACCACAGGAATGAAAATAAAACTTTAATATCTTCATCCATGAACATGGATGACTACATGCAGGACACCCATGAGCCCTGTCGGATTGCTTTGCATCGTCTGTGGAGGTGAAGATGACACCTCCCACGATACCACGCTCATTCACGCCATCATCAAGCTTGTTTTAAATAAGCAAGTAAAGCAACCGCTAGTGGCGACGCTTACAAAATGGCTTTTCACACTTGAAATGGTTAACCCCGAGTCATTCTAAACCCCAGGTAAACAGGATCCTGGGTTATCTTGCTTCACGTTTCACACTTATAATAATTTACCCACGGTTAACAATTAATCCTGGGTATTCATAAGGTGGTGTTTCACACTGTACATTCCTAAACTCTGGGTTAACGTACTTATTCGCATATTCACGGTGCCAGCGTCATTGACTGGACAAACGCAGTATGTTATCCGGTTTACATAAACACTCTAGCATTGCATGTCCTCATATTACATGTTGCTATCTGTAATATAATTTTTTTCTGAGTGAACTTATAAAGGTAACAATGAAACGTTCACAATTCACTCCATTTGTCGTTTGACCCAACCCCCCCCATCATACGCAAAAATGATGGTTTAAATGTATCAGTGTTTCCGTGACTGTCTGCGATTGGTTGTTGGTTGCTAAGCATCTATTCGTAACTTTCTAACACTGCATCGCTTCACTCTGTACAACCCTGTCCCTCCTTTAAAATAATGTGTGAAACATTCCTTTACCCAGGGTTAAAAGCAGGGTTAAGAAAAACAACCCGGGGTTAAAGGGTTAGTTCACCCTTAAAGGTCCCATTCTTTGCGATTCCATCTTTCAAACTTTAGTTAGTGTGTAATGTTGCTGTTAGAGCATAAATAATACCTGTAAAATTATAAAGCTCAAAGTTCAATGCCAAGCGAGATATTTTATTTAACAGAAGTTCCCTTTCAAAGCCTACAGCGAACGGCCGGTTTGGACTACAGTCTTGCACTTCCAGGTTTAATGACGCAACTAAAACCATCTGTTGACGAACCCTCCGCCCACAAGAACACGCAAATTCGCGGGCGTTGTCCTTTTGCTCTCGCAGGTCGAGAGAAGCTTGTTTTTGTAGAGTGTGTTTGTCGCCATGCCATTGAAACGCTGTTATTTTCATCCCGGAGTCAAATCACCTTTGTTTGGCCTTCCCACGGACGCTGTACGTAGAGATCAATGGCTATAGGTTATGGTTAACTCGGTTCCGGAAAATTATAATCACAATATAATCGCAATCCATTCAGACACCATCGATTGTTGGTGTTTGTGATGATCAGTATAAACTACTGAATAGACAGCTTACCATTCTGAAACATCCAGCTAATGTCTTTCCTGAGCAGGTTGTAATCGACCCTCTTGATATTCTCCGGGTCTGATTCCGGCTCAAATTGATAAGGCAATATAGACATTTTTGCAATAACATTGAGCGCGCGTATCTGGTATCTACCCGTTATGGTAAGAGGTGGGACCTTTCCGGGCAACGTGCTAAGCTGCTGTCCAATCACAGCGCGGGAAGCGCTGGCTTAATCAGAACTCGTTACGTGTTTCTGAAGGAGGGACTTCATAGACCAAGGAAATCATCAGGCCGTTTTTAGGACAGAGGAAACAGCGCTGTACAGATAAGTAAATTGTGTGAAAAATACTGTTTTTTTTTACACACGAAACATGAACTCATGTTATCTTGCACACTGTAAACATAATCAAAGCTTCGAAAACACGCGAAGAATGGGACTTTTAATTGAAAATTCTGTAATTAATTATTTACCCTCATGTCGTTCGACACTCGTAAGACCTCCGTTTATCTTCGGAACACAAAGATATTTTTGTTGAAATCCGATGGCTCAGAAAACCTTCATTGACACCAAAGTCATTTCCTCTATCAAGACCCATAAAGGCACTAAAGACATCATTACAAAGTCCATCTCACTACAGTGGCTCTACAATCATTTTATGAAGCGACAAGAATATTTTTGTGCGATTAAAAAAACTAAATAACGGCTTATATAGTGATAGGCCAATTTCAAAACAAAGTTTCAAAATTCAAACGGTTATGAATCAGCGTAACGATTCATGATTTGGATCGCTTGTCAAACTGCCAAAGTGCTGAAATCACATGACATTAGACAATCCAAATCATGAATCAATACGCTGATTCATAACCGTTCCAAACTTTGTTTAGAAATCGGCCCATCAATATATAAGTTGTTATTTAGGGTTTTTTTGCCCACAAAAATATTCTCGTCACCTCATAAAATGATTGTAGAGCCACTGTAGTGAGATGGGCTTTGTAATGATGTCTTTAGTGCCTTTATGGGTCTTGAGAGAGGAAATGACTTTGGTGTCAATGAAGGTTTTCTGAGCCATTGGATTTCAACAAAAGTATCTTCATTTGTGTTCGAAGATGAACGGAGGTCTTACGGGTGTCGAACGACAATTTTTGGGTGAACTAACCCTTTAAGCGCTATGCGAAAAGCCCTATACTGTGCCTTTAATTGCAGATGGTAATTAAATAACATGCTGTTTTATGCACTGAAATACTGTAAGGTGCAACTGTTTAATAAATTCATCCCTATATATTTCAAAGCCTTGTCTGCTTAGTTGAACTTGTGTGTTTGTAAGTGGCATCCATGCGCTGCACCGCAGAGTTTTAAAGTTGAAAATAGTATGTGATGGCTTTATTCAGGTTGAAACCTCAACTAAATCAGTACGCAGAGACACACACTAACATCCTTGTTTGGGCTTGACAGGCTTTGCCTCCCAACCCACGTACGCACTCATTAATAAAGCCACAATCGAACAGTTTTGTCCAGATTCAGAAGACGCTTCAGCTAAATTCAGCATTCTTCGCTTTCCTTTGTTCGTGTATGTGTGTGTGTGCACGTGTGTACTCTCTTACACAAACAAAATACCCAGGTTGAAATCCCAAACTCATCTCCGTCTTAAAGCACCTCTTCCCAAACCCCCAATCTTCACACACCAGCGGTTTCCCTGGCAACCGGATTAAAGAGCTCTGCATCTTTGTGTTCAGCATATTCTTCTTTTAGTCTCTGCTCTCTGTCTCTTTCTCACTCTCTCTTTCTTTCTTCTTCTATATTTCTTGCTCTTTTGTGGGCAATACACCAAAGTAGTTAGATGGACAGATAGAGGTACTTCAAGAGAAAAAGATGTAGATGCAAAACAACAAATAGAGCCCCAAATATACAAATAAGCTCCAGAAAACCAGTCCCGGGCTAAACTGAAAAAGGAGATTTTGCTCAATCTTTTCATTTTTTTGAGACGTGAGCTTGTGCTGGTTTTAAAAGCTTCTTTAGCTGGACGCATAGGCCTAGCTCTGCAGTCCGGGACACGTCAAGATTTGGTGCTCATGCAGACATTACAAGTTTGAGTCCGACTTGCATCATCTCCAGATCCTATTCGCCCTGTTTCCTTAATAGCTTCCTATTTAATATTTTAAAAGCTTTAAACTGTTTAATTAGTCGTTGTAACCGGCTGCTGAATTCCATCTTAGCTGCGATTTTGTGTCTTATCACCTTTCCTTTTACATAATAACGTAATTTAAACTTAAATGGACATGAAACATTAATATATTTATTTTGTATATAATCACGCACCACTTGTTTGTCGAAATTAAAAATGTTCTCAAATCTGTTTCTGATCTGCCTCTCTGTTGCTAGCCGCAGTACTAGTAGCAGCCACTAGTGTGCACTGCTCTTCAGTATTTGAACATGGTTTGCTCAAAAGTTTAGAGTGCAAATTTACGTTTATATAGGAGGCTTCAGGCGTGTACTTGAAACCTAGCCATTGTGTTAATCCACCTGTTTTGTGGCCTAAAACAGCGCTGTCAAAGTTTGATCCTTAGTGAGCCGTCACCCCGGGAATGCAGAGGTGAATAAAACAGCAAGTGCCCTGTGAAAGAGAGAAATTTCCTCTTTAACTGTCATTTCTGTTGTGGGTGGAGTATGTGGGGATGTATTTTGACAGCTTTCTGGTACCTCTGGCATTGTGTTGCTCTTTCTTTTTCCTGCACTCTGTCACAATGTGTTTTTTTCCCCTCTCTCGTTCCCCGTTTCTCCCCTACTGTTGGGACTGAACATACACTAACGGTTGTTGTCGTCTGTGTGTTTCACCCACAGGCTCGGAGGCATAATCTCTGCATACAAAATAGTCCCTGATGAGATTGACGAGATCAAGGTAACGCTTCCTCTCACCCCTTCAATGAGGCCACGAGGCAAACATTCACATCCACACACACCTTTGCACACTTTTGAGTCCCCCTAGAGGCCAGTGTCAGTGTTGCACTTTTATCCATGACATGAACCACCTGGAGTTTTTCTGAGCTTAGATATGGAAAAATGTAATAAACGTTTCTAAAATGCTTTTGGACACTCGAGCCACTTTTAAAAATATATAAATAGCATTGCATTACAAAACATGTATTAAACCAAACACACCCTGCAAAACATTTAATTAAGGAGTTTTGTGAAGTTTTAAATTATAAAACAAATGTTAGAGGATCATATTTATACTTAACTTGATGAACTTCCCCTGTGAAAGATCTCCACTCAAAGTCACCTTGGTGGATTGGTTGGTTAAAAGTCAATTGCTGCAATGATGCAATAGCTTAAAAACGTGCAAATACGTTTCATAGCCGCTGTATATATTTTTTTTTGCTGGTAACAGCAGAATAAAAATGGATGTTTTATTTATCAGGCCAGACTATATGCCCAAAATAGCTGATATGATGTTGCACCAGTAGTTTGAGGCAGACTGCTCATATGGTGCACACACACACTTGCACAAATGCACTATACAGAATTACTGCTGAATTGTTTTGTTGATATTCTTTGTGTGTGCGTTAAAGGAGACGCTGGTGGACTGGTGTGATGAGAAGGAGCTCAACTTGATTCTGACCACCGGTGGAACGGGTTTTGCTCCCCGTGATGTCACGCCTGAGGTACATGGGAGCCCACCTGTTTGTGTTTGTATCCATGTGAGTGTGAGTGTGTGTTTCCTCCCCCGCCCCCATGTGTCCTTGTTTCCTGAGTCTGAATGAGAGAACTTGTGTATCTTCTGTATGTTTGAACATTCTGTATGTTCGTGCACAACTTATTTTCACATTCACATGCATGCTGAAAAACAGTTCTTGCAATAGGTGTATTCTTAAATAAGTTTTTAACTGCTTTAGAGAGTTTTTTGAAAGTGCATAAATACCGTCCAATTATTTTATATATAATGAACAAATATGATGATAAACTCTGGCATTCAATATTTGGGGGTGCATTAAATTAATCGAAAGTTACAGCAAAGACATTTAGGATGTTACAAAGGATATCTACATTTAATGTTATATTCATCAAATAATCCTTAAAGGTATTGTAAAAGGTATGGGCCAACTTTTCCACTCAAATATTTAGCAGCGCATCTGTTTTCAACATTGATAATGATAAGAAATGTTTATTTAGAACTAAATCAGCATTTGAGAATAATTTCTGAATGATCATGTGACTCTGAAGACTGGAGTAATGGCTGCTAAAAATTCAGCTTTTTTCACAAGAATACATTTTTGATCAAACAAATGCAATCTTGCTGAGCATAAGAGACTTCTTTAAAAAAAATCTTACAGACACCAATTATATCTGCATAAGAGATATTTGTTTAGCAGTTGAACCACTAAAAAAGAACTGCCTTGTAAAAGTCATTAGAATGGGAAAGTGTGTGTGTGTGTAACTGAAGATCTCTTCATACAAAGGTGCTGTAATTGATGTGTACGAGTGAAACAGTGTGTATATCCATATGGGAGTCTGGTGGGGATTGTGTCTGGTGGAGCAATGCTGTGTAGCTTTTTTTTTGATGTACCCTGCACTCCTTCTCCTTTTTACTAATGTGAGTGTTTGAAGTGTCATTCAATTCAAGGGCACAGTGCGTCACATCGGAGAGAAATTCTCTCCTTCCTTTAGCCTGAGATCCCTTTCGTTTTCTTCTCCTCCCTTCCCTGCTGCGCGGTTTTCTTCTGACTTTGAGTGCGTTCTTGAATGTGTTTGTTTGAGTATGACTGTGTGCAGGTGTGTGTGTGTGTTCCACCGGGATGGGACAGCTGAGGTGGATGGATGTGTGTCTCAGGGGACGCCGGGAAGGGTTCAGTGAACGGGGATTTCAGATGGAAGTGTAGAGACATCAAAGGCCCACTGGAATTGTGTTTGTAATGAAAAATCTCAGCGACAGGGCTGTGCTTATGTCATGAGTATTGGGCTAATGCTGTTAAGAACAATTGGCTCTTATCGATGAATTAGCTAAGCATTGTATCAGTGTTTTTTGTTTTGGTAAAGCAGTTTTTACATTTTTATTTGATGGCCACTGTCCGACAACATATTTGGAGGCAATTTATTTTCGTCTTTTTAAACTTATATGACTTTATTTTTTCTGAGGAACATATAAGATACAACGTTATCGGTATTTGTCAACTATATACCTATATACCTAAAAAGATTCTATATAATGCTTGATAGTTTCACTTAAATGCTCTAAAATGTAAATAGACATGAAACTACATTACAAGTTTGGTTCCATGAACAACCCTCAAGCGTGTGCCGTCCCTGGATCATAAATAGCCTATCATATGCCTCGATAAATGAGCACACAAAGGCATGCAAAATGAGTGCCGCGCCTGTCGGCGATGAGGAGATTGTGAATAAAAAGGGACATGGATTAATTTAACAGCCTATCACACAGCAGAAATAAACACGACAATAGTCAGTCAGTGTATGTATGGCATTTGCCGTCTCAATAAATGAGTACATAAATACATGAACTTCATCTCTTGGGGCTCCCGTAAAGCACTTCACAAGCTTTTCACCATTTCATTTGACTGAAACTAAAAGATCTTCACAGAAAACGTCAAAATAAAAGAATTATGACACAAATATATTACTATTGTATACTAAAATGTATTTCTTATGTAATCAATCAATCAATCAATCAATCAACTTTATTTGTATAGCGCTTTTGCAATGACGATTGTTTCAAACCAGCTTTACAGTGTTAAACAGGACAATATTGAATGAATGGTAATTAATGATAATAATCTGACACTTAATGGTAACACATCTTCCTTCTTAAGAATGATTTCAGTGGTGTTCTTTGTTCTTTTCTCAAAGAAAAGCTGAACTCCAAGTGTTCCAGAGTCGCGGCTAAAGCCGCTTCAAAAGACCGACGTTCGCCAGCTTCTTTGTTTACTAGAAGCACGCACAACCTCCGCAACTTGGCCGTCATTATGTTAAGCCCACCCACCGACTCTATACACGATGTGATTGGCCCGACCAGAGTTAGCTCTTTCCAGCTCAGAAGTGTATTGACAGTTGCTAGACGACACTCACGGCAGATAAGATTTGCTTCTGCTATTGTGTGTCTAGATTTCTAGGCTAATATAGTTCCTCATAACATCCTAATATACATAATATACATAATTCGCCTGCTATATTGCTTCTGTTGAGACTCCCCTGCTTCACAGCACAGTAATGATATGTAGTTGACGTGATCGGTTAGTAAAGGTAGTTTGTGACTATTTCAAACACCAGCAATTTCAAACCACGTTTTTCTCTGTCTTTGATTCACTGTAGTTTTAAAGGGATTGTTCACCCAAAAAGGAAAGTTACCCCATGATTTACTCAACCTTAAAGCTACACTGTGTGACATTTTCCCCCATCTAGCGGTGTAAAGGTATTTGACAATCCAGTGAATAATAGTTTCTGTTCCTCTCAATTCCGATTTCGTTTTAACTCCTACGGTGGCCGATTTAGTCCAAGATTAACATGGCTTCCAGTTAGACCTCGTTCATGACTGCCATCGAGTGTTAAAACGCGAAAAGCAAAGCTTGAATTTACGGGTATGTCCCTCTTTGGCTAATGTACTTTCAAGATGGAGGGGCAACATGGCGACCGGCATTTGAACCCTCACCCGTATGTATTTTCAATGGCATATTATAAACTTACGAGAATACTTTATTACCTGAAAGAAGTAAATATACATTAATGAGCACATTTATTTTTCAAAGAACTAAGTGTTTTTAGCTAAGAATAAACTAAAAAAGTTACACAGTGTAGCTTTAAATCATCCTAGGTCAGTGGTTCCCAAACCTGTCCTGGAGGACCCCCAACACTGTACATTTTGTATGTCTCCCTAATCAGACACACCCACTTCAGGTCTTGCCATCTCTACTAATGAGCTGATGAGTTAGATCAGGTGTGTCTGATGAGGAACACATGCAAAATGTACAGTGCTGGGGGTCCTCCAGGACAGGTTTGGGAACCACTGTCCTAGGTGTATATGACATTCTTCAGACGAATACAATCGGAGTTATATAAAAAAATGTCCTGGCTCTTCCAAGCATTATAATGGGAATGAATGCAATGGAAGCCCAAAATTTGAAGCCCCCCAAAAAGTGACTCCATTATAAAAGTAATCCATATGGCTCAGGGGGGTTACCAAAGGCCTACTGGAGCGAATCGATGTGTTTTTGTAAGAAAAAAATCCATATTTAACCCGTTATAAAGTAAAATATCTAGCTTCCGGCAGCACACCTTTCATATTCAACTTACAAATTTGTGTTGACTTATGAATGAATGTAATGAATGAATTAAAAACACCACTCTAGACATATAAAAAAACTTGATTTTCACTAAAGGGGGCCTTTAAAAATGTAATTTAACCAAGATGTTTTTGGATCACTTTTGCTAAGTTTTTACTACTTTTACTTTGATTCACTTTTACTAAGCTAGCGGCGACCCTGCCAAACTACAATTTGTCCACATATCTAAATGTAGGAAAGATGTTGAATAAGCCCTATTTCTAAAACGCCGAAGTGTCCAGCTTGCAACATGTCATGTTCCCATAAAAAAGTAAAACAAACAAATGTCAGTAATAAGATGTCAGTAATAAAATGATTAATATTATATGATTTATTATTAATGACATCATGTTCAAATAGGAATATGTAAGCAAATCAAATCTACCAAGCTGGTAGTGTAGAAAAAAATATTGGTAAAAGTTAACTTGGATGGTTGATGAACCTGCTTATATACAGTATGTGTGTGTTCTGTCGTCCGCAGGCCACCAGAGAGGTGATCGAGCGTGAAGCTCCAGGGATGGCTCTAGCAATGCTTATGGGCTCCCTAAATGTCACGCCACTCGGCATGCTGTCCAGGTGAATGCACAGACATGTCCTCTCATCTCACTCCTTCTCTCTGCCTTTCCTCCTCAAAGTGTAAAGGATGTGTTTTGAATACTAATTGGATTAAATACTAATCATCTTCTTCCTGTAGACCCGTATGTGGAATCAGAGGCAAAACCCTCATCATTAATTTACCTGGGAGCAAGAAAGGCTCACAGGTAAGCTGTTTGTGTGTGTGTATTTTGCTCACTTCCTTGTCTTGAAAAAATTCTGAACTATCTATCTATAAAATATGCATATTAATATGTAAGCACTTACTTTTTATGTAAGGTTAATCTATATTATATATGATACATTAGGTAAATACAAATGAATACGTTAAATAAAAAATCACCATGTGAAAAGTTATTTTAATATGTATGTGTGTATGTACTCAAATGCTGTGATTATATAAAATTAAACAAAAATAAATGCAAAATATGTAAATGATGACAAAAAGTTTACAATGAGGATACGCCCCTCCCTTTCTTTCACCTCTCACATACGTTCACCCTCACTTACCGTGTTAACATTGTGGCCAATCCTATTAGAGCTCCTTCCCGTGGAGCTCTGCTGATAGGGCTGTGGTATTAATCTCCATTACCCATCAGCCCCAGCCACAGAGAACTCTGCTGTCACTGCTGCTTTGAAGTCCAGAAGCCGAGCCGATAAGGGGATTAAACTTTGAAGAACCCCTTTATGCTCGGTCCAGCTCCGCTACTGCACTCCCCCTCTCCCTTCCTAAATAAAAGCACCCTCCATCCCACGTCCATCTATAAAAGCAGCCTCCTCACATCCCCAGCTCCTCCTCTATGACAGCGACTCTGCTTCTGGACTGAGTTTGCCTTTCTTGCTTTTAAAATGGAGACAGACCCAAGCCACAACGGCACAGGTTTTGAGAGACTCCGCAAAGCCTTTAGATTACTAATGTTCTCAGCAAGAGCTTTGATGCAGGGAAATTGTTAACATTTAAGTAAAATGATTAAATATGATACGGGTAAAGACCACAGACCTCGGCGCATCTGAGAAAATGTCTTGCGTGTTCCCAGTGTGCACTAGAATTTCATCTGGAAAAACACAAACACAAGGGTAACACAACTGTAGGGTATATGACCAAAATCTTATATCACAATATATATTGATATACATAATTTATTTTTGCTTAAAATAAAGTTTTAATGATATAAATTTGACACCATTGAAATTTCATAATTTTCAATTTCAATGTAATTTAAAGGCAAAATATGTAGTTTTTCGCTGCTAGAGGTCACCTATTCAAAACCAAGGCGTAGCTTGATGATGCAGAGATTGAGTGCAGATTGATGGGAGATGTTGTCTTCACCTCTACAGCCGGTGGAAAAGAATCAGAAAACAAGATTAAAATTATAAGACTAGACATGTTGAGCTATATAACATATTTGTTTTCTGTTGTTGAATGTATCTAAACAATTGCTCACCTCTTTAATAAACCATAATATATTAAAGCATCTTTGGTGTTTCCATGGTTTCTACAAAATAAAACCAGAAATCGTAAACTAGTTTAAAAAAAAAGGCCTATTTCTCTGGATTTAAACATTCTTGGAAAAATCTGGGATATTGCAAGTACACAAGTCAACAAAATATATAACACCGTTATGGTGGTTTTTGGATATTTTTATCCAAAAATCTTACAAATTGTGCCTTTTAAAGGGGGGGTGAAACACTCAATTTCAGTCAATCTCATGTCAATCTTGAGTACCTATAGAGTAGTGTTGCATCCTTCATATCTCCGAAAAGTCTTTATTATATTTATAAAATAAATATAGGCTGTACAGAGTCTTTCCGGAAAAAAAAACGAGAGCCTGGAGGCGTATCGTGTGGGCGGAGCTAAAGAATGACGAGCGCACACAAAGAGGTGACGTGGAGAAGAAAACGCTACCCTAAATAAACCATGGCTATCAATCAGATTCAACTAATACATTTATGATCCAGAATCAGATTCGGAGGCTGAAATAAATTGAACAGGAGAAGCAACAACAGCAGGACGTCCGTCTCTGTGGTATGGACTGTATTTAGTGGCCTGTCAACATTTGTGTGTGTTTACTCGCAGTTTACGAGGACATGATTCGGTTTATGGACTATTGTATGCGACTAAACCTTAGCAGTAGCAAGCAAACCGGTTTTGCACGTCAGACTAGTGTAACGTTATACATAGAACAACAATGGAGTAACCGTTAACGCATTTGAATGACGAAGCACGCTTTGTGAGAACGCTAGGTTTATGTTTGGGTGGTTTTACAATAAACAAACTGACACCTATAGTGGTCAGCTAAACACATGTATTTAAACACACACCATAGATCGCATGCTCCATTGATAAATTAACTAACGTTATACACGATCGTGTTGTTTACTGATGTTTACTCACGCGAAGAGCCAACAGCATAGACATTTGAAGCAGTTTTACTCACCGCCTGTTTCCAAAGCACGATCGTGAACCTTTATTGTTGGGACCGCTCCGTCAAAAACACACTTCTTTGAAAACTGTTGATTTGGTGAAGTCCTGTGACAGCAGTGACCGTGGAGATCCGCGATGTTGTGACGCTTCCCGTCATTTCTGCGTTCAAATCGGTTCAAATGCAGCGCTGGCTTCCCGAAATGCTGTGCTGAGGCGTTGAAGTCGCTTGATGTCACCCATAGGAATAAAGTGGAGCGCGGCGCGACAGAAGTCTGGATCTGCGTGCACACTACCGGGAGAAGAGCCCGTACGGTCCATACAAGGACCTTCCGCTCTATCAAACGTCAAGCGGACCCATACCCGAAAAAAACTCTCCGAAACTTGTGAGAAACCGGAAGGAGTATTTTTGACACAGAAATACTCCATCAAACGTCAAACTTAGTTTTTGACTAACTTTGTCTATGTTTAGGATGGGAAGTCTTTAACAGTGTAAAAAGCTCAGTATGCATGAAACAGCATTTCACCCCCCCCTTTAAAAAAAACTCAAGCCTACTAAAGACGAATAACTACAATAGAAAAAAAGACACGCATGTCTCCGGGTCTGTTTTTTTATGTCAGCTGAGCAAGCTTGAAGGACATCTAGCCTATTCTGATCCTTTGAACTCAGTGATAAGTATAACTCTAGGTCATCTGCATAACAGTAAAAATTGATGTTATGTTTTCTGATTACGGCACCTAATGGCCGAATGTAAATTAAGAACAAGATTGGTCCTAAAAGTGAACCCTGCGGAACTCCAAATATAAATTCAGAATGTTGGAATACTTATCTCCTACTGACACTACAAATGTCCTGTATGTCAAATAAGATACAAACCAATCCAACCCCTGAAACCCTGACCCATGTTTTCAACGTAGTGATTAAAATAGAATAGTCCACTTTATCGTGTTGACGGAAGTTTGCCTATTTTCATGCACTGCTTACGGCAGCAAAGAATATTACTCGGGAATGAGAGTATAGTTCTTAGCATATTGGCCTAGAAAATCTCAAACTTTTCATTTTGTATTGTTCTTAGTACATGATGTAACTACAGAAGAGTCAAGTTTTAAATGGGAAAAATATAGAAAACTCTTTGGTAATTTTTTTGAGCGAGATGCTAACAGTCTAATCAGATTTAATGATCTATGCTAAACTATGCTAAAAGTAATAATGCCGGACCTGGAGATTGGAAGAATGGATTAGAAAACGGTACAACTTAACTGTTTAACTCTAGGGACGTTGGAAAATGCTTTTTTTTCAAAAATAGTGGAGTGTTCTTTTAATAATGACAGCAGGTACATTTGGATGCGTCACTTTAAGACCGACTGCATGGATCCATTGTACTTGTGCGTTGTTCTTTCTACGTTTTTTACGTTCTTTCTCAACTGTTTACATTCACTTAAGTCATAAAGGATTCCGTTTCTCATGCAAATACATCACTTTGACACATAGGTGTATATTTTCTCATTATTTCATCAATTGACTTTTAACCTTTTTGATTGGTTTTCAAATCCTGTTTTGCTCAAAGCAAAGTTTGTTGTGATTTATCTCATAGGTTGGTTTGCTTTATGCATAAAATAATTTTAAAGTACAAAAGATGCTATCCCTGAAGTTGTATGCATTACTCTTTGAAAAACGAATCGGGTGATCTGTTAAACACAACAAAATAGAAATGCCTCTGCTCTGAATTTCTAGTGTTGTCTTGAGGAATCTGGACGTGAAATGTGTCCATCCGCCTTTACAGTGATAAGTCTTCACATCACACATCCATATTGGCATGTTCCTGTCTGGTCAGCGTGTCTGAGTTGTCCATCACTTTTTCTTTGAGCTCAGGTGCCATTATTCCTACAGAGCAGCGCGCTCTGATCTGGAGCGTCAGCGCACACACATGTGCCTCACCTTGCACCAGGAATACAAAAATAGACCAATCCTACATGCACCAAGAGGACATGAAGTAGCCTATGGACTTCTAATGTCTCCACACATTAATCTTCATTTTAACTCTGAGTCACCAAAACGGAGAGATGCAACCACATCAGACCTGCGGGGGGAAAACACTCCACCGCATCAACCCTCCCTGGACCGGTCTCCATCCCCGCTGCCGTCCTTTCCTTCATTATTATTAATGTCTCTTGTCAGAAGTACTTAAGAAATGCGCTTTAAGAGCAATTGAGTTTGGCCACCTGTGTTAAGTTCACACGCTGTGTCCTTATCGGACTTCATCCCCTCAAAATGGAGGATGTCCAACTGTATTAGAAATTCCATTAAGTTTGTGTCAATAGGTTGGCCTGTATGTCATCCTATTAGGGGATTCGGATAGATAGTAGCCCATTACGTCGGAGGAGAACAAGAGGAATTTACGCCGTAAAGACCTTACATTACTGCTAAACAGTAGCACGAAGCTTTGGAGCTGGAGAAAGTTGAACTCATAGATACAACAGATTAATTCGTTTTTATAATTCCACTGTTTAAATCTTAAAGGAATAGCTCAGGTTAAATATTATTTAAGATGATAAAAATATTAATGTCAAATATTGTTGTATAAAAAAATTATGCTAATTGTCAATCATTCATCTGCTACAGTCAGGCATTTTTTTGCTCATTTTTTTTATTCTTTAATAATATAATATATGATGCTAACCATAATCAGTCATTTCATTATCCCATAATATTGGGATTTATTTTTTTATTGTTAAAAAAATAATTTATATATTTTTAATAACAGTATAAAATCATTTATTTTAAAAGAGTAAACCTTTTTAACCTTGATTCTATTTATCTAAGTTTAATATTCTTTATTAATGTAAATTCATGAATGAATGAATTTATAAAGTATTATGTACGGTTGACTTATTTGTTTGTTTTTTTGTTTTTAAATTAAATTAAGTTAATGTTTTTTTTTGACTATGATTTACTCACCCTCAAGCCATTCTAGGTGTATATGACTTTCTAATTTTTGATGAACACAATTGGAGTTATATTAATAAATATCTTGATGTTTCCAAGCTTTATAATGGAAGTGAATGGGTCACATGAGTTGCCCCAAGAGTTAACACCAGCCCCATGAGTTAACACCCCCACGAGGGTGTTAAATGTCCATATTTAAAATTGTATAAATCCAACTTCCTCCAGACCGCCTTCCAAAATATCAAGATATTTATATAAATCTGATTGTGTTTATCAGAAAGAAGAAAGTCCTATACAACTAAGATGGCTTGAGAGTAAATTGGGGTAATTTAAATTTTAAACTTAAAGTGAACTAATTCTTTAATTTTGAAAGTTGCCTATTTCTCTTGCTTGTCCACTGTCTTGTTGCATCACTGTAGAATTCAGCTCGTCATGAGCTCATTGATACACTGTAAAAAAAAAAACTTAAAAAAGTAAGAAACTTGGTTGCCTTAATTTTTAGTTTATTGAAATTAAAATTTGAGTTGATACAATGAAGGAAATTAGTTTAATAAATAGAAACTCAAAATATTATTGGATCTGAACCACATAAAAATTTGATAAATCATGAAAATAGCACTATTTGGCATGTTTCCCTGCGTCATCAGAAATAACCCAATATGCTTACAAAATCTTTTAATAATATTTTAATAAAGGTTGTCGAATATCAAAAAAAATGTCATTGTATTTACTCAATTTTAATTTCAATGAACTCAAAATTTTAAGGCAACCAGGTGACTTTTTTTCTAAATATATATATTTTTTTTACAGTGTATGAAGGAACATGTTTTAGGTGTAAAACATCTTCTAGCCTTTTCCTTTTTTCATCTGTTTCTTCTTTCCCTTTTCTCAGGAGTGCTTCCAGTTCATCCTGCCTGCTCTGCCCCACGCCATAGACCTGCTGCGGGACGCCATAGTGAAGGTGAAGGAGGTACACGACGCTCTAGAGGACCTGCCATCACCTCCGCCGCCACTCTCCCCTCCACCCACCACCAGCCCACACAAGCAGACAGAAGACAAGGGTGTGCAGTGTGAGGAAGAGGATGAGGAGAAGAAGGACAGTGGCATTGCGTCCACAGAGGACAGCGGCTCCTCTCACATCACAGCAGCTGCTATTGCTGCTAAGGTGAGCACCAATAACGGTTTTTAAGTCTAAAACACTCAAACTATCTCAGGCTTCTAAGATTGGCTTATTTCACTAATATGTGTTTGTATTTTTTTTTTTTTGTATTATTATTAAAATTGCCTAAAGAAATTATTATTATTCACTTTACGGAGATAAAGTTGCATTATAGGCTAATAAAGTAATAATTTTGTCTTTTTTTATAGGTAATGTGTATGTGTATAATTTCTTTGCCCCTAGTGGCACCAAATGGATTGGTTTTAAAACAGTGTAATAGGAGAAAGAAAATTTGAAACAGTAAAAAGTATTTTTTTGGCATTGAAAAAATGACACTCTACCCCTTCTTTCATCATCTCTTGCCCTTGATGTTCCATTAATTCATGTTTTTGTGTTTTGTGTGTACATGTGTCAAGTCTCTTGTCATGTTTATATGTCTCATATTCATCATCAGAACATGAAGTCTCATTCCAGCCATGCCGTTGTCATGGCGAAAGGTGGGCAGCCCTTGAGTGGCTTCATCCCGCCCACCTCCATTCCCTCCCATTTCACCTGCTCCTGCAGCGACACGGTAAGCCACTTCCACTTTCCCATCCATATTCACCTCTCCTGCTATTCCATTGGCCCTTTTGAACATACAGCTTCAAAACCAATCATGGAAATGAAATGTCATTGCAAGTTATGATTGGTTGATTAATATTCTTTGTCACTATTACTATTGGTCGATTAAAAGACGGTTAAAGCTCAAAATATTAAAGAATTGACACCTCCAGGTCTAGTTTTTTTTCTTTTTCTTCTACTTATCTACTACAGTGTTGAATGTATGTTAAAGTGCCCCTATTATGCTGTTTTAAAGGTTCCTAATTTTGTTTTGTACAATAGGATTTAATGCATCCAAGGTCAAAAAACACTTTAATTTTCTAATAAATATACATTGCAGCCTCAGCTACTTTCTCACAGTGTCTAAAACAGATAAATGGCTTGGTCTCACTAAACCCCTCCTTTATAAAAGCCTACTCTGTTTTGATTGGTCAGATGTTCCAGTCTGTTGCAATTGGTCTACAGTTCCGAAAGCTTCCTCAGCACTTGTATATACAGTGATACGAACAGAAGCGATGGAGTCAGTTTTTACCGGATCAGTCCTCATCCTTTGGAAGTGCATGCAAAAGTGGATTTACTCTCGCATCACAGAAAACAGTGTCTTCTTGACGTGTCAAAAACAAACCAAACTATTCCCGGCCCTCAGCTACAACTGCAGCGTTTGAGGGCGTTAAAGTAGATGTTGCTGGCGGGCAGCCAATAAAGACATTAGCCTGGTATTATTATGCAAATGAGTTACAAACCTACATGGGAAAGTGAGGCTGGAATTATAGACGACACATTTTAGGCTTTTGGTTCTTAAACAATAGCTATGGTCCATCCAAAGTTGCGAAGTTACTTATGCGCAAAATGGGAATATCGCATAAAACATTTGCAAACAAAGCACGGTTTCCATCCAGTCAGCCGAAGAGAACAAAATCATCATTTCTTGATGACCTGGTGCTATATATTAATACGAAAAATGACGTTGTTGAGTAGGAGAAGCCACTCTTTATATTAATTTTAACATATAATAAATTACTTGCACCTCAGAGCGTGCAGATGAAACGCAATAAACACGATCATGTTATCTTTCAGATGCCTGCTCTTTGGGAACGCAGTCATGAAAGACAGTTCTGGCAGGTAATTATACCGAACCACTTTGACAACAGACTTTGTTCAGGCATGTCAGAATGACCAAACAGCATTTCAGATGCTTTGCTTCAAGATCGGTTCACTGGTTAGTCCAGTTATGCCGTGTCATTGTGCAAAGTCACATGGTTTTTTGTTGCGCATCGAGGAATTTATTCAGTAAATGTGTTTCCATCATAGTTTATGTGCATGTTTTCTAGTCTGATAAAACATTTATCTAACTCAATTGAGTGCATAAGTTTGTTAATGTGCATTTTCGGAAAATTATACTTTCCATCCAGCGTTTTTTTTTTAAATGCAATATCCCAACAACTTTTTATAAAAATAGGTTGATGGAAACATAGCTAATAGCTCCAATTATAGTGTACTTTGATCTTTCAAACTTTGCTTTACCTTTTACAATCAGTAAAGTTACAGTTGTTAATATAACAACTGTATATATATATATATATATATATATATATATATATATATATATATACATATATATATACATATATATATATATATATACATATATATATATATATATATATTATTCTGTACTGTATAACAACAGTTATATTAAACACTACATAATAGGAAATATCAGAAAAAGCTTAATAGGGGCACTTTTATGTAGATTGTGTAATATGAAACTTATGTATAAAGCTGTACCATCTTTTTTAATATTATAATTACATAAATATTATTAATAATTTCAATGTAGTTAGGATTTTTCATTTTTATGAAATTTTAAAATTGATTTTAAGAAATATAAATCCAAAGCCTTCATTATTCTGAATGTTATACAAAAAGATTTTTCATTACAATACAATAACAGCATGAGAATTTATTTTAGAAAATTAACCTTTTTAATATTAATTCAGTTTGAGTTTTATATAATTTATATAAATTATTAATATATACTGTTGTTTGTTTGTTTGTTTGTTTACTTACTTGCCCACCTGCTTGCTTATTTAGACATTAAAGCCATATCTAGAGACCAAAATATCATAGACTTTTCCGGCAATTCCGATTTCTGTCTTTTTTTAATTTGGCTGTAAGTAACACCCTGGCAACCACCCACAACACCTTAGTTTTTCACGGGCAAACATGTCTCCCTGTCTTCCTGTAGTGCGTTCTATCAGTTTATTCTGTAGTAAGCAATTTTTGTCTTGTTGTTCAGCTTTGCCAGGGCTTGTAAAGCTTTTTCCTGATAGCAGAGGATTGAGTGTATATCCTGTATTAGCTGTCTTTATATAGTAATTATAATGGGGTCATGCAGGTTGGCATTACTGTGTTCTCCGCAGGGAGCGCTCGTAGCACGAGTCTCCTGGGAAGGCAGAGGTTGAGTCGAATGCTATTATTAGCGCAGGGTTAGCTTCTGCACTGGGTAATTAAAGCGCTTGTGGAGCTGCTCTTTCCTGTGAGGCCTTGATTTAGCCCCAGTGTTAATTAGTGCTCCGTTAAGCCCCAGCGTTCCTATGGAAGATCCCGGCGCTCTTCGCCCTTCTGCCCATCAGACTCCTGCTTAATCCCACCACGGTTCTCCCAGACAGCATAGCTGCAGTTTGTTACTGCGCGAAGACTCGCCTGCTGGATCAAAGGCTGCGAGTCTCAGTCTGAATGCAGTAACAAATATCACTCTAAAGATAAAGGCGTTTCAAATGTTTGTCTTCATTGTGGAGGTTCAATGATACTTTCTGCAGACGTTTAATAGGCCATATTATACACTTCTGTAGCATTTGAAAACCCATGTTAATCAAGGTTTAATATAGATTTACATGATTATTTACCACCCTTCTCTGAATATTCTCTGCTGTTGTACCTTTGAGAGTTCTGTATGCAAATAGGCGGTGTTATGATTGGCTAATGCTTTGCAGTGCGACAGCCAACACATTTTGCGATCATGTGTTAACCACAAAAAAAAAAAAAAAAGATAATTGTGAAAGATCAGGGGTTTATTTTCTTTAAATAAATAAACAAATATTTTATATTTATAAATTAATAACAATGTATGTTTATTCATAAAAATATAATTATATATATATATTAATAATATATATATATATGTTAAATTGTAAAACATCTCTGAAGTATATTTACATTTTTTAGCACACCGAGGTGACAAGGAACATGAAATTGTCCAGCTATGATGTCTTGTTTCACTGGAGTATAAATATAAGGAGGCATAAAAGCCAAAATCCCATAATCATTTATCACAATGAGTGAAACTAAAAAAATATAGTTCTGATTTGCAGCAAAAGATTGTTGAGCTTCACAAACTAGAAAGCGGCTGTAGGAAAATAGCTAAAGCATTGAAAATCCCCATTTTCACCATCAGGGCAATAATTAAGAAGCTCCCTTTAACTTAAGATGTTACAAATCTGCCTGAAAGAGGACGTGTGTGTATATTGTACTAATGCACTGCGAGGAGGACCGTTTGAGTGCGCTAAGACTCTCCAAGGATCATAGATGGAGAATCGCAGAGATTAGTTGAGTCTTGGGGTCAGAAAGCCTAAAAAAAATTCTAACAACTCCTACATCGCCACATGTTGTTTGGGAGGGTTTCAAGAAAAATCCTCCTCGCTCATCCAGAAACAAACTCCAGCATATTCAGTTGTCCGACACAACTGGAAAATCAAAAGGGACCTGGTTCTGTGGTCAGATGAAAAAAAAAAAAGAGCTTTTTGGCAGCAAATCTACCAGATGGGATTGGTGCAAACAGGGATAAAAAGTACCCCATGCCCACGGCTAAAAATACAGCTGGATCTTTAATGTTGTGGGCCTATTTTTTTGCTGGCGGTCCTGGACATTTTGTTCAGATACATTGTATCATGGATTTTAGCAAATACCAAAAGATAAAAAATGAAAACCTGATGGATTCTGCTAGAAATCTTATAATGGGCCGTGATTGGATCAGGACAACGATCCAAAACAAACATCAAAATCAACACACAAATGTGTCACTGAGCACAAAATGAAGCTTCTGCCATGATCATCCCAGTTTCCTGACATGAACCCTATAGAAGATGTGTGGCTGAACTGAAGAGAAGAAGCACCAGCATGAAGCTGTGAATGTGAAGGATCTGGAGAGATTCAGTATGGAGGAATGGTCTCTGATCTCTTGTCAGGTGTTCTCCAAACTCATCAGGCATTATAGGAGAAGACTCAGACCTGTTATCTTGGGAAAAGGAGGTTTCAAAAAGTATTTAATAAAAGGGTACCAACAATTGTGGCCAACGTGTTTTGGAGAAAAGCATTAATTTCATAATGTGATTTACCCCTCATTTTCAATTATTTTATTTTAATGAAAGGGTTAGATTTTTGTGAATTTTTTAATAAAAGATCAAAAGGATAAACAATGCACATTAATTTTTTTACAGCCATATTTGATCATATTTACCAAGGGTACCAACAATTTTGACCACGACTGTATATTTAAATTTTTTAAATTCTATTTAATTTTAATAACTAAAATACCTTAGTCCTTCTTAGCCATTTTACACCATCACACACTTACATTCAAAAGTTTTGAATAATTAAGATTTGAATATGTTTTAAAATGCAATTTGTTCTTATGATGGCAATTTACTATAGCCATTACTCTGGTCTTCAAGGTGCAGTGTGTACATTTTAGTGGCATCTAGTGGTGAGGTTGTCCGTTTAGGGCTACTGTAGAAACATGTCGACGCAAAATTGTGACTTCAATGTAAGGGGGCGCGCGGTGTATGTCAATAGAAATGGCTCATTCTAAGTTAATAAAAACATAACAGTACATTATGTAAGGTCTTTATATACCACTGAAAACAGTTATGTACTGTATATTATATTGCATTTTTGTCAATAGATCCTCATAAACACTACACACTGCATCTTTAAGAGTCACATGATTTTGATATGCTGACTGGATTCTCAAGAATCATTTCTTATTATAATTAATGTTAAAAGCAGTGGTTTTTTTTCAGGATTCTTTGATAAATAGAAAATTCTAAAGAAAAGCATTTATTCGAACATTATAACATTATAAATGTCTTTACTTTTACTTTTAAGTAATTTCATTTGTCCTTGCTGAATAAAAGTATGAATTTCTTTAAAAAAACAACACACTTAATGGTTCCAAACACTATAAAATGCTTAATTGTAATATTTCACTGTCTTCTATTTACAGATACCAGAGTCCATCATTTCGCGAGGCGTCCAGGTGTTGCCGCGGGACACCGCCTCTCTCAGCACCACGCCCTCAGAGTCTCCTTGCGCTCAGCAGTCCCGCCTCTCCACTGCCTCCTGCCCCACCCCCAAAGTAAGACTCCGCCCCTTCACCCTCTATTCACACCATTCCTTCTCCCCTCAGCTTTCTGTTTCGTCATGCACTCAGTACCCTCCATGGCTGGATCCTCATCTGCTGCCACCTCATTGGCTGCTTGACACACTGCTTTGCATTCCAGACAGCAGTGACTTTGCTCATTGGGCCGTGTGAGAGGAGAAGCGGAGCTTCTTCCCTGGCTGAATTTTAAGTTTGGCCAATTCGATTTTTCCTCCTGTAGGCGGTTGACAGTTTGTTGATTAAGATCCAAGAGTAGGATTAGATGAATTCTATAAGGTGGTATTAATTCATACAAAAAAATAATAATTTTAAGCTATTCAGGAGCTGTTTTCAGTGTCTTTTTTTGCAGCATTAAAGGGGTGGTTCCATGTTTCTTTTCTAGGCTTGGTTTTGTTTATGGTGTGCAATATAACATGTCTTAATACTTCTTTTTTTACGCCATATTTTTCTTATATTTGACCTTTATTCCACACCACTGTCTCCACTGTCTTTTGAACGGCTCGTTTGCTTCCTGCTTCTATGAAGCCCATCCCTCCGACAAACGCAATGGTCTTAGATTGGTTAGATGGCCAAATGTAGTTTCCTGTATTTTTATTGGCTGAAGTGCCAAGCACAGGTTGTCCGGAAACACCACGCCCGTTACCATTTTGGGCAGAAGTCACATCTGCGGTAACTAGCAAGGGTTTATGATGTCACCAACCCGGGAAGAATTTTGTTTTAGTCCAAACCGGCCGTTTTTGTAGGCAATAAACTGCAGTAACTTTAAAAGACAATATCTCAGTTTGCATTGAACTTTCAGCGCTGTAACTTTGCAGATACTGTTTATGCTCAAGCAGCAACATTACACACTAACTAAAGTTAAAAAAGTGAAATCGCATGCAACCACCCCTTTAACAGTTATTTCAAGTATCTCTGACTATCACTGTCAGTATTTAGTAGCTTTATACATCATTGTCAAACATACTCTTGTGGAATGAAAAGTGCTATTGGTGTAGCTAATCGAGTTGTTTACTGAACGGAGTCATTCCTTTGTTAATTTTTTTTGTGGAGTGCAAGTTAATAATTTACTTCAATTTCAACTCTTTCCTAATTGTTTTTAATGTCATGGTATAAATGTGTATTTCCTATTTTGTCCATGACAACACTGGCTCTGTCAGTGCCACTCTCAGCTTTTAGCGATCTATCTTTGAGTGCACACTTTGGTGACATAATACATCTTCACTGTTTAATAGTACTGATTGAAACACAAAAATGACAAATGTAACACCCTTTGCTCTCATGGACATCATGGACCAACAAAAGCACAGCATATGCACCATTTGGGTCACAACCACTGTACGTGTGTCCTTTAAGCTCATAAGACAATGGTTTACATAGGTCATATGTGTGCACGAAATCTCTCAACATACTAAGAATAAGCAATGAGTGGTGTTGCACTAGTTTCTCTGTCTCCCTCTAGTGAACACAGTGTTTATTACAATTGTGTTTTCTTAGGAGATCAGGATATTTGTCTAAAGCCCTGTTCGGATGGTAATTGTTTCTCATGGGGATTTGCCTGGCATAGCTCAGTGATAAAACTCATGCATTCGAATGGCAGTTTATTCACGGTGGAGGAGCGAGATCTGTGATCCTAAGAACCCGGAACCTCGCCATGCTTGGAATAAGAAGAATAAATTAATATTTAGTATAATAATAGGAAAATAATGTTTAATTAATTCATTGTTTAAATCTCCTGTTTAAAGATACCAAGCTAACTATATTTGAAGTGGTTTTCTGTCTGGCATTTTATCTCAAAATGATGGCTGTCATTTAAAAAAAATGGAAATTATATATGAAGGTAAACCTAAAGCTGCTCGGTATATATTTTTTAATGTGTATAAATATATATAATACTTATTTTAAAATTGTATTGCATATATTGCTGCCAAAAAATATATATAATCTCCTTTTTCTCCTGAATCTCCTAAAATCTGCCTCTCGCTGATGAAATATTGTTCTTTTAAATACTTTCCAGCATTTCAGTAATAAAACTGTGCATCTTTAAAATACATGCAAATTACAGTGAAGCTCAACCGTTATCATATGGTGCTTCACAGTGGTCAAAAAGGGTTTTCAATTTTTGGTTTCAATTTTGAAGTGATCTCTTCTTGTAAACTCAGAGATGTGGATTTGGAAAGCAATTCGATTAACACGCCGCGACCTTGGTGTTTGTCAAAAAACAGTAGGTAATTCGATTTTTATTTTAGTGGTGGGAGAAAAACACTGACATTCTGGATTTGGATGGCAATACAATCACAAACTTGCCCCTGTAAATGCTGAAAATACCTTACGTCCCCATGAGAAACAATTACCGTCTTAATAGGGCTAATGTATCAGACCATGGAAAGTTGGTCCACAAAGTACTAGAAACGTTTTGCCCTCTTTATATCGTTTTTTAAGGGTGTATGTGAAAAGCCTGTGATAAGCAGAATTCCAATGAAGTGGTTTAAGCTTCAGCTTTGACCTCAGGCTGGGTTTTAATTCTGCTGACTGTTGTTTTTTATGACAACTATCTGGCACTTTGGCTTTAGTTGCTGAACAAGGGTGTCAGGTGTCACTTAACAGTTAAATGCTACATACAGTGAAGAATGTGCAGAGAAGTACCTGTGTGTGTGTACTCCGTTACATGTGCTGTTGAGCAGTGTAGTTTGAGCATCTGGGAAGAAGAGAATAGTCAGGTCCAAAAATTGTGTGTGTGTGTGTGTGTGTGTGTGTGTGTGTGTGTGTGTGTGTGTGTGTGTGTGTGTGTGTGTGTGTGTGTGTGTGTGTGTGTGTGTGTGTGTGTGTGTGTGTGTGTGTGTGTGTGTGTGTGTGTGTGTGTGTGTGTGTGTGTGTGTGTGTGTGTGTGTGTGTGTGTGTGTGTGTGTGTGTGTGTGAGAGAGAGAGAGAGATGTGGTAGGGCCCATATTCAAAAGAGGGGCCAAAAAAATTGGAATTAAATGAAAATCTGTTTTCTGACTGCATGGTATTGTGAGCATTTAAATTTGACCTCATAATATTTCATTCAAATATCATAACTCTATGATCTTAGAAATAATCATATGATCTGCTTGCACAGAGGTATGTGCCGTACAAATCCTAGCGGACACATAAAAAGTAAAGTTTTCTTTGGGCTTAAGATACCATTACCTGGATTCAATATATAACATACTTATGCGTTTTCAAGCAAATTAAGACAAGATGACAGAATACAATTTTATGAAAATAAAAAAATATACTTAACATGTAATGGCCCCATGATCAGTCATTTACATTGATTAAAAGTTGATAAAATCACCCCAAAAGTTTTAATATTTTACATTTAGTAATTTAGTAATTAAATAACAGTAACTAATTACTTAATAACCCAGCACTGATGTGATGTTACACACAAGTCAATTGTCACCAGCGAATTGCTGTCAGTTAGGAATGAGATCACGTGGCGTCTTAGCGATTAATCGGGCAGCTCTAATAAGCTAGCCTGACAAGCCAGACCCACATCAAGATGTTTGGTCTGGAAACTCACCATTGACAGGGCTCAATCCGAGGGGCGGGATAAACGGTTGTCGTTTAAACTCCCTCTGCACGCGATAGGTTAGCGCTACAACCAACCAGAGCAATGAAGGTGAAGCAGAGCCCATTGATAAATTAAACATTCGCCGTATCCGGTCGGCAAAACTCCGAACACATCTTCCTTCTTAAGAATGACTTCAGTGCCGTTCTTTGTTCTTTTCTCAGAGAAAAGCTTAATTCCAAGTCTTCCAGAGTCGCGGTCAAAGCTGATTCGAATGGCCGCCGTTCGCCAGTTTCTGTGTTTACAAGAAGCATGCAAGCGCGATCACTGGTTCTCCCCTACAAAGCAACCACTGGCTCTGCACCAATATACCTAAACTTGCTTGTTCAGACTTACACACCCTCCAGAAGCTTGCGTTCTGCGAGTAAGCAACGCCTCGTGGTTCCATCCCAAAGAGGCATGAAATGACTCTCATGGACATTTTCCCGGACCGTTCCCACCTGGTGGAATGAACTGCCGATCTCAATTCGTGCTGCTGAGTCTGTAGCCATTTTTAGACAACAACAAAAAAAAAGTTTGTGTACTGTGCTTAATTAACTGAGACTTCTTACAGGTTGTTGGTCTTGTTTGTTCGTTGCTTCTATTGCTCTCCCCTTTTTTGTAAGTCGCTTTGGATAAAAGCGTCTGATAAATGATTAAATGTAAATATACTTTAACCTTGAAAAAGTAAAGTAAGGGATTCATCTTGTTTTTTGTGTACTTCATAAGTAATTGAACTAAATACTGTGTATAGACTGTAATACAATACAAATACAATAGTGGAATTAACATAAAAATGTAAAGTCTAGATAAAAATGCATGTTTTTATCGATCCTTCTCACATTTGTAATACTTTAGTCAGTAATAAGAATAACTGATGTAGTTTTATATTTTGGATTTAAAATTATTAAAAAAGCCATTTCATGTCTATCACTTAACTCAAGGTTGATATAGGATTTGAAAAGTAATAAGTAATTAAATACTTTTTGTAGAGCGTAATTTGTACAGTAATCTAATAACACTGTTGAAGATGTAATTAGTAACTAGTAATTAATTACGTTTTTAAAGTAGCTTACCCAACACTGCATCACACATAGTGCACTCAATATTGTCTGGAACTGTGTTTATGTTCTTTTTTGTTTTTGTTTGAACCCTTCCTTATATAGTGAACTGTGTGAAATTCACTATGTAGTGAACAAGTCAGTAGTTTTGCACACAATATATGCATAAATGCATAAAATGTTCTGCATTTATGTTCTGGTCAGCAAAATGGTGTGCTGGACATCAGCAAAGGCTAAATTCCAGTTTTCCGGTCATCTCTTTTCAAGCTTGACAGCTTGTTGTATGACAGAGACTTTAAGAATCATGTTGACGCTAAAATCATTACAATGAGGATTCACCGATACTTAACCTTTTGAACAAACTATTCATATTTCTTCAAAATAACAATCAGGCCTAAAGATCGGATGTAGAGCCAAATTGGATTTGTGTGCTATTTGAAAGGAGTGTGTGATTAAAAAGCTTTTCTGAGCATACACATCATCCAGTATGACCAGAGGCAACATAGACAGACACACATGCACGCACACACATATGCACGCACACACATATGCTCACTGCAGACTTCCCTCAGCACAGGGTCCAGCTGTTACATAAGACCCTGTTTATCTGTGAGCTCCCCATGCGCACTAAACGCAGAGGTAATAATGCATAATACGTTTTTACACTCTCTCTCGCTTTCTTAACCCACTCACATGCTTCGACTGAGCCGATCTGATTTCAGAAAACACTCTCCGTAACCGCACACATAGCCGTCAAGCCCGTTATGCCGTACATCCTTCAAATCTGTGGCTGCACTTCCTCCAAATTTAGATCCCAGTGGTTTTTTACTCATCCTCCGCTTTGCATGCTGTCTCACTCCACCTCTTTCTCCCCTCCTACACTCTCTCTGGCTTCATGCGTGTAGTGTGTGTGCGTGTGCGCGCGTGTCACTGTGTGCATGGGAGACGTGCGGCATTCTTCTGTGTACCAAGATAAAGCATGGTAAGCGCTGTCTTTCTCCGCTCTGATGCGTCACTCTGTTTTGTTGTACACGTGTCTGTTTTGGATGTTCGTGCGTGTGGGGTGTAAGTCAATAGGGCTCCAGATAGACTCCAGGGGGGATCGTGGGGCAGGGGGATTTCAGGGTGCATGATCTACAGCATACGGAGTAGCCACTAGGTTTCATAACAGCTGCAGTGGTCTGATGTGGTAGAAGAGAATGCGTTACTGTGGCTTTTCTGAATGGAGGCTCCATTGGGTGCCACTGTTTGGAAGTGTGGTTGATGTAGTATCAGTGCTTCTCAAATCTGTACATCATTTCCAGTTGTTTCCTGTATGACTTGAGCACATTTTTTTCCTTTCTGTCACCACCTATGCGTGTTTGCCTGTTGTGCAAGTGCAGGTATGCGTGTTTTTGTTGTGTGTGGATGTGCACTCCTGTTCATTGTGTGTTTGTTTATGGAGGGGAAAATCTGTTATTTGACACACTTCGGGTTTTCTGTTATAAAGATGCATTGTTCGCCACAGTCATGTCATTAATTATTTCCAGTATGTTAAAAAATATAATATAATAATATTTAATTAAGCAAAACTTCTATGCTAGAATATTTAGGCGACAAAAACACAAAGGTTTCAGTTTTTAGTTGAAAATGGTGTTGTGTAAATGCCCCCTTAGTTTGACATGCAATGCACGTCTTCATTTTTCATTATGGAGATTTTCAATATTCTATATACATTCCACAGACATTTTATAAATTAGATACTTCAATAAATACTATAAATGTTTTAAAAACGTAGGACAAGCCAAGACAGGACAGGCTAGTTCTGATGTATTGTAGATTGTTAATCTAGATGAATTGTAGATTGACCCATTCATTGTGTCACATATGACACGTTATGCCGCTAGACACACCTCTTGAGCACTGGTGATTCCCATCGTATGTGTGATGTGTGTCGAGATAACAGCAATATGAGATATAGGCAGAGATTCAGACTGGAGCTCACCCTGTGCTTCAGTGGCTAGAGTTGACAGTTAGCGGGACAGCGTGTGTGTGTGTGTGTGTGTGTGTGTGTGTGTGTGTGTGTGTGTGTGTTGTGTTCATGGAGGCAAGTGTGTGGTTTGTTCACTGGTGTGTGCTTGCGGGGTAGGGTTGGCTAAGGATACCGCCTGGAGGGGCTTTCAGCAACGGACAGAAAAAAGAGTGTGATTAAACAAGTGTATTTATGCTGAATTACAGTCACATCTTTCCCGCCAGATAAACAAGCACGGCAGGATTTTAAAGTAAAACAGTGTTTCTCTATTAAATTCTTCACACTAGTAGAAATTATCATAGTGCAGGTGCATTTTTGTTGGCATGTTAAACTATTTTTTTTTTCAAAATAAAAATTGTGTGTGTGCATATAAAAAATATTGTTTAACATGAAAACAATATGTGTGTGTGTGTGTGTGTGTGTGTGTGTGTGTGTGTGTGTGTGTGTGTGTGTGTGTGTGTGTGTGTGTGTGTGTGTGTGTGTGTGTGTGTGTGTGTGTGTGTGTGTGTATATATATGTATATATATATATATATATATAATATGTGTGTATATAAACAGGCCAGTTTACCATCTAGATCAGTGGTCTGGAACATATGGCTTACACACCTGGCTCTTTGACAGAAATCATGTGGCTCGTCAGGTCTCTCACCCTTTACCAAAAAATGATCAATAAAACTAAATTAGACACAAAATCAAAGTTATTGAAAAGTTTGCGATGATAATAATAATATTAAAGTTGTACCAACCAACGTGCGTGTTCAGTGTTGTTTGCAAGTGTTCTGTTTCTGTAGTAAACCGACATAATGTACATTTCTAATATGGGGCATTTTCACTACACTTTTTTTTATGAATTCTAATACTTTTTATGTTGGTTTGTTGCATTTGACATAGTGAAAAAAGACTTGCCGTCTAGTTTGCTTTGTTTTGCTGATATCTGTCCTTGTACTTTTGCGTCCATTCCTTTTTTGTTTTGTTTTTTAAACCAGAAATTAAATATGGAAGATGTGGTTTCTTAATATTGATACCAACACTAATGAAAATTATAAGCAGATATAAACATATTTTACTTACACAAGACTCTTGTTTTATTAAAATGTTCAGTACCTGGATGGGTGACCAACTGGGAAAACCAGGTAGCTGCTGGTAGAGGTGTTAAGCCCCTTTCACACTGCACGTCGGACCCGCAATATTCCCGGAACATTGCCGGGTCGCCTTCTGTGTGAAAGCAACCCCGTCCTGGGATTGATTACCGAATTAGACCCGGGTCGGGGACGTAGTAATATTGCGGGAATCGACCCGGGACGAGCGCTGTGTGAACAAAAGCCGAAACTAATGCCGCAACGTGTACGTAGTTATCGTGCGACTTCTAGAGCTTGTTTTTTCAATAATACAACCCTGCAGTGCCAGAAGAGCTAGTCGGTGTTTTAAACGCAGAGAGTGTTCGTAAACAAAAGAAACTAAAATTAAACAAGCAGAAATGTGCGCAAACTGGACACAAGTCGAGACCACGGAGCTCCTTACTATCCGCGCTGAAGCTGAGATCGCTCGCCATTATACGTCACATCCGGATGTCACGTGTCAACTCGACCCGGGACCGTTACGGGTTGTGTGTGAAAGCGCACATATTACGGTATTCCGCTGGCAGTGTGAATGGGCCAAATCTAGCGGCCCGGGTCGCATTATCCGTGTATTTGCCGGAATCGCAGTGTGAAAGGGGCTTTAGTGAGGCCAGCAGGGGGTGCTCACCCTGTTGTCTGTGTGGGTCCTAACACACTAGTATAGTGATCGGGAAGCTATATTGTCAAAAAGCACCGTCCTTCGAATGAGACGTTAAACCCGAGGTCCTGACTCTCTGTGGTCGTTAAAAATCCCAGGATTTCCTTCGGAAAAAAGAGTAGGGGTGTAACCCTGGCATCCTAGCCAAATTTCCCCCTATCCTGATTGGCTTCATCACTCTCCACCAATCAGCTGGTGTGTGGTGAGCGTTCTGGCGCAATATGGCTGCCGTCGCATCTTCCAGGTGGATGCTGCATATTGGTGGTGGTTGAGGAGATTCCCCCCTCCATGTAAAGCGATTTGAGCACCCAGAAAAGCGCTATATAAATGTAACAAATTATTATTGTTTTTAAGTAATTGTGACTGCACTTTATCTGATTTGGTGTCTGGTTATCCGCTAGCTATATAGGCTTTTGTAACTTAGCTGTTTAAATTGAAGATCTTATCTTTACATATGTCATGATGAGAAAATAATATATAATAATACCCCAATATATAATTTTTAATGGCGAAAAAATTCCCATACCCTTTGCCTAAGAAGTGGAGGTTTGACATGAAAGGTTTTTCATTGAAAGCAATATGTTACCGGCCGCGCCGCTGGGCACCTTTCCCTTCAGTATAGTGAACACATATACTGGACATGCGGCATTATCGGACCCCTTGTGAGAAAGGGTTGACTTTTTAAATGGAGCAAGCGGGGAGCAACCTTACCCATCAGCATGTCGGGACAGGTGTTCTGCAGTTTTAAAATCATGGTTCTAGAGACACTGCTCTCAAAAGTGCGGGAGAAACCAATATTCTATGCTTTTGTGTTACTTGCATCTTAGGTGGTGTAAACAGGGCAGACCTTAATTATAAATAATCAAAAAAAGAAATATCTTGTTAAATATATGATCTGGGATAAAAGAAAGCAGGCACTGCAAGGTACATACATACACACTAATAACGTGTTTAGGTTGCGTGTTAGTTTGAGAGACAGCATGCCCGGCTTAGCCTCTCTGGAAGTGTAATAAATGGACATTGACAGTCCGATGACCCTTTGCTCCCAAGCCCACCCCACCCCCACCTCCTCTCTCTCCCTTCGATTGATGAATGGAGAGGAGATTGAAGGTCAGCTGAAGGGGAGAACAGGCCCTTATGCTTGCCTTGGCGATTACTACACATCATTGAATCTGACAGGTGTGTGGCAGTTGTGGAAAAGATACATATTGTATCTGGCAGTACCTCTGCATTTAATTTTTGTATGTATATATGTATGTATGTGCCGTTCTGAAGCAAGTAGAGACAAGCTGGCCATTGCCATCTTGCCAGCACATCATCACGTCACTCTCGGATAACAGAAAATGGGCTGAGGTGGATAGCTAGTCATCGCGTGATGACTAGCTATCCACCTGTCACTCAAAGTGGCCACGCCCTTAATTGTGCAAAACTTTAAGGCTTTATATAATGTAAACAAATGAGTCATAAAAAAAATCACCCCCCTCACAGTGAAGGGCAAAATTAGCTGTATAGCCCAAAACCACAATTTGTACTAGGCTGTAAACATGTTTTTTTCTGCTGTAAAGTTGGGTATTTTTAACATGGGGCTCAATGAGATTCTGCTCCCTTATGGCGCCTGTCTTCCACCCTTCCACTGGAGCCGGTCAATGAATTGCAGTTTAAGTTACTTCCGTATTGGCTTCAACAGAAACTGGGGGAGGTTACCGCTTGATTATAACTATGTGTTTGTTCAGTTGTGTGAGTCCATTTGGCATAGTTTCAGTTCTTCATATTCGCACGTCAATCTGTCTGTTATCCCATTCTTTAGGTTCTGTTGTTTATACAAGTCCATTTCTTTGGACACAGTCTGTTAAAGCAACCATGTTCTACATTTCTAGAGAATCTTACACTGTAAGTTTGCTTGTAATGCAAGTCAATGTTTCGGCCCCACTTTATATTATACTATTATACTATGTATATACTATGTACTTACATCAAAAAATAAGTACAATGTACTTACTGTGTTCAAATTGTATTGCAAAACACCTTTGCTGATATTGAGGTGGGATACGGGTCTCTAGAGTAAGGGACAGCTGTGGTGGGGTGGGTCAGTTTAAGGGTAGGTTTAGGTGTAAGAGAAGTGCCAACTGTGTAATTACAAATGTAACTACAGAAATTAATTACAGATGCAGTTACATGCAGGTATTTTAAAAATGTAAGTACAATGTAAAAACATGTATGTACGCAATAAGTGCATTGCATCAAATGATTAATTTAAATGTTAGTAAATAGTAGTTAAGGCCACCTAATATAAAGTGGATCCGTTTCTTGCACCAAAAACAGTGAGATTAAGCAGGCTGTTTTTTGTCACTGTACCTACTATTGTAAGAGTTCTGTATTTAATTGATTTGTTATAAATGGCTAATTGCATGTTCATCATAGTGGGCTGAGTTGTTGAATACTGAATGGTTGTTGATATGTAAAAGTAATTTGTAATTGTAATGTCAGAACCACGACAATTTCAGTTTTTTTTTTAGTTTTTTAACCAGGTTATTTTTCTTAAATGGGGAGAGGAAGCTTTGTGTTGTGAAAGTTAGAGTATGTCAGTGGGGCAAGAAAACAGTTCTGTTGTCCATTGTTTATCCTCTTTCAAAATACAAACGGGTGTTAAAGGGATAGTTCATCCAAAAATGAAAATTCTGCGATCGTCAATCACGCATGACATTCAAAACCCAAGACTTCCTTCTTCTGATGCGACCCATCAGCAGAAATGCTGAAAGAGAAATACTGGCCATTTACCATATAGTTATCTATCTATCTATCTATCTATCTATCTATCTATCTATCTATCTATCTATCTATCTATCTATCTATCTATCTATCTATCTATCTATCTATCTATCTATCTATCTATCTATCTATCTATCTATCTATCTATCTATCTATCTATCTATCTATCTATCTATCTATCTATCTATCTATCTATCTATCTATCTATCTATCTATCTATCTATCTATCTATCTATCTATCTATCTATCTATCTATCTATCTATCTATCTATCTATCTATCTATCTATCTATCTATCTATCTATCTATCTATCTATCTATCTATCTATCTATCTATCTATCTATCTATCTATCTATATCTATCTATCATTGAAAAGTGGGATATAATGTAGAGTAGGCAACACATTCTTCAACATTTCTCCTTTGGTGTTCAAAGAGAGAAAGTCATTGAGGTTTGAAATGACATGCATTTGTGTAATTGATGGCAGATTTTGATTTTCTTTAACTAGTTTGTTGCGTGTTTCATTTTGCGTTTGAAGAGAATCTATCTCTGGAGATCTTGCCAAACGTGTGTAGTTGTGTCCAGTCAAACTGGCAGTGGGAATGCTGCATCCTGTGTCTTGAATGTGTCCTCTCTCTGTAGAGTTCCGGCCAGCACTCGCCTGTGAGCCGCTGTAATGATGGGAATGCTGTTTGTATGTCTATCCCTTGCTTGTGGCTGCAGTGTTAACCCTCCTCTTCCCTGTTCCCTCTCTCCCTACACCAGGCCCGGCTCACCTCCTGCTCATCCACTTATAGTGTCACAGAGGTACAGCATGTTTTACACCGCGCCGCCTATCAACCTGCGACTAACCACGCCCCTCTCAGAGACTCTCATTGCTCACACACCTCACACGTGCACAACTCATCCCTGTGAAGCAAGTCCGTCTCATCGGTTCATTTATATTCTCCCCCCCAAATTGCCTAATAGTTTTTTTGTGTGTGTATGAGTGTGTGCTTGTGTGTGTGTGCTTCAATTCATCAGTGAACTTTTCTATCCTAAATAAGGATAAAGTGATCAGTAATTAGAAAAATGTATAAAAGAATATGTGGAATATTTTATAATTGATTTAAAACATTTAAAGCTGCTGTAAGCAATTTTTCAAGCCCCAAATTAAATAGAAAGTGTAAAAAATAATTATTATTATTATTGCATTGTGTTTTTTGCATTTTTTTCTCAATGGTGATTCTCATTACATTAAAAGTGCACTATGTAGTATTTTTGCAGTAAAATATCCAAAAGACTCCAGGCCAGTGTTATATATTTTGTTCAGTTGAGTACTTGCAATATCCCAAATGTTTCCAACTATTTGTAAATTGTGAGAAAATTGCTATTTTAAAGCTACACTGTGTGATATTTTCCCCCATCTAGCGGTGAAAAGGTATATGACCATCCAGTGAATATTAGTTTCTGTTCCTCTCAATTCTGATTTCGTTTTAACTCCTATGGTGGCCGATTTAGTCCAAAATTAACATGGCAATCCCCCTCTTCACATTCAACACGGTGCCATTGAGTGTTAAAACACGAAAGGCGAAGCTTGAATTTACGGGAATATGTCCCTCTTTGGCTAATGTACTTTCAAGATGGAGGGGCAACATGGCGACCAGCATTCGAACCCCTCACCCGTATGTAGTTTCAGTGGCATATTATAAACTTACGAGAATACTTTACTACCTGAAAGAAGTAAATATACATTAACGAGCACATATTTTTGAAAGAACTAACTGTTTTTAGCTAAGAATAAACTAAAAAATTACACAGTGTAGCTTTAACCAATGACCCGAGACGTTTCAGCATAGCATTTGAGGGAGTCGCCTGTCAATTGCGTCATATCTGCGTTACCCTCAGTTTCCGGTTCTATTTGGCAGAAGTGTTTTTCTCTTAGCAGTGTGAACAAGTGTCACAGCAGCCACTGAGCGAATGCACAGAGTAACGTCATAACATCATTTTCAACTCACTAAAATCTATCTAATATGATAAACAGAGCGGAAATAGTGCGCGCGTCTGTGTCCCGTCCCGTCCCATCATAATAAAAGTCCCGGTGTTTGCGAGGCGGGTGTTTGTGTAACAATCGCTCCAGCAGCTGTGCTCAGCTCCACAACACTAAGCCCTGCTCTGCTTCATACTACAGTAACTTTAATAACCGCATTCATGAACATGATTTCTGCCCGAGTCCTATTTTTCACCAGCTGTGAGGTAAAGACCTTATGTCCCAAGACGCTGCGCTCAAACTTGGTGTCATCAAACTACGCCTTTGTTTTGAATAGGCGACCTATAGTGGATGGAAAGTTGCATAGTGCACCTTTAATGGGTAGTTTTTTATTACTTATTTCATTTATTAAAGACAACAAGCATTATCAAGATACATCAATATTGTTAATTGTACAACATAGTGATAATTTGATACAATTTATAAATCCTTGTTTTTTTCCACATTACACTGAGTTTTTTTGCATAGCAGTAATTTTAGACATATTAAAGCTACACTGTGTGATATTTTCCCCCATCTAGTGGTGAAGGGGTATATGACCATCCAGTGAATAATAGTTTCTGTTCCTCTCAATTCTGATTTCGTTTTAACTCCTACGGTGGCTGATTTAGTCCAAAATTAACATGGCAATCCCCCTCTTCACATTCGACACAGTGCCATTGAGTGTTAAAACGCGAAAGGCGAAGCTTGAATTTACGGGTATGTCCCTCTTTGGCTAATGTACTTTCAAGATGGAGTGGCAACATGGCGACCAGCATTCGAACCCCTCACCCGTATGTATTTTCAATGGCATATTATAAACTTACGAGAATACTTTACTACTTGAAAGAAGTAAATATACATGAATGAACACAAATATTTTTGAAAGAACTAAGTGTTTTTAGCTAAGAATAAACTAAAAAAGTTACACAGTGTAGCTTTAAGACATGTTCTTGAAAGATTTGATGAGATTCATCAAATTGTATAAAAATGATGTTGGAAGTTAGCATGATCTCTGAATTGATTACAGCTGCTTTAATAACCCATTTCAGACAAAATACTTTTTTCCTTTCATAATATTGTTTTTATGCAACACTTCCAGTTTCACAAAGTTGGAGGGGTTATAGAAACAAGCTTTAATGCAATCATGAGTGCTCATTATCCACGGAACTCCCCTTTTGTTTTGAGTCGAGATGAAAAATTGGCGTAACACAGAGAGACACGCTGCAGCTGCTTTGCTCCTCTTTGGTTGCATAGTAGTAGTAGGATTATTTTGCTGTTATGACGCTTGATTCCCCCTCATATTTTTCATATCAGTGTTAGATGATCCTTAGAGTGTGTGTTTGTGACAGTGTATATTGTGAAGTGTGTGTGTGTGTGTGTGTGTGTGTGTGTGTGTGTGTGTGTGTGTGTGTGTGTGTGTGTGTGTGTGTGTGTGTGTGTGTTTATTTGTTGACGGGCAAGGCTGTATCAGGTGAGTTATTGTCCTGTGGCTTCCTTCAGGCCTCACGGAGAGAGTTCAGGGCTCACCTGGATGAGGTCATCACGCTCAAGTCAAGGTACTCTACCTTGGACCAGGTAAACAGCTATCCCTTTCTCCCCTAATCTTCACATAAATCAGTCACGCATACAAACATGCACCAAAGTGTTCCCTGAGAGTGTTGCACGTGGCCCACAACCTACTGATGTAGCATCAAGGCACTTTTTGTTATAGCTTTAGCTTCTTAAACAATCTCTCTCTCTAGCTTTGTTCCAAAACCTAGTGAACGACCTTGCTTTACCCACTACAGAGGTGGCTATCTTGGTGCTCCTCACATGAAGTGCACAGGAGAATCCATTCACAATTTTTAATTAGATCAAGTATTTTTTTTATCAATATATTTTGCAATTAAATTATATATATTTATAATTAACATCTTAGTTAATTAACATATGCTATTTTATAAGGCAGCATAATTATTGAAATTGACACTTTTAGTTAATGGTTTCTTTACTTAAAGAGGACCTGTTATGGTTTTTACAGCTTTCTTTAGTGTGATGATGCGTTTTGAGCATAAAAAAGGTCTGCAAAGTATCACATTACAATATTCCTCATCTAAAGGGTACATACACACAACGTCTCTGCCAGTGTCATGTTAATATTGAGTACCTATAGAGTAGTATTGAATCCTTCATATCTCCGAAGAGTCTTTAGTTTTATCGTATTTATAAAAGACGGATACGCTGTACCGATTCTTTCGGAAAACAGCTGAACTCTTGAAGGCATTTAAAGGGATAGTTCACTTTAAAAGGAAAATGCTGTCATCATTTACTCACCCTCAAGTTGTTTCTAACCTGAGTGCATTTCTTTCTTCAGCTGAACACAAGGGACGATATTTTGAAGAATGTCAGAAATACTATGGAAGTCAATGGTTCCAGTTAACTTTTTGGTAACTGTATTCATACAGGTTAGAAACAACTTGAGGGTGAGTAAATGACAGAATTTTCATTTTAAAGTGAACTATCCCTTTAAGCATGAAAATCTATTCTAGTAGACCCCAAAAATAAATTAAAGATTTTCAAAAAGGGCATAATAGTTTTTCTTTAACAAAAACACACACACACACACACACACACAAACACACACGCACACACACACATGTTGGTCTATGTGGTTTACAGGGACTCTCCATAGGCGTAATGGTTTTTATACTGTACAAACCGTATTTTCTATCCCCTTACACTGCCCCTGCCCCTAAACCTACCCATCACAGGAAACATTCTGCATTTTTACTTTCTCAAAAAACATTATTTAGTATGTTTTTAAGGCCATTTGAATTATGAGGACATTTGATATGTCCTCATAAACCACATTTATAGTGTAATACCAGTGTAATACCCATGTAGTTATACAAATTTGTGTCCTCATAAACCACATAAACAGGCTCACACACACATACACACACACACACACACACACACACACACACACACACAAAAACAATGAATCCCCCAAACAACTGAATACACTATATTTATAAAATACAATACAATATATACTTTGTGTATATATGGAATATATAATATGTATAATATGTATGTGTAATATGATGCAAATTTACACACCATTAATCAGGTTAACTACAAAATTAATTGTGATTATTTATTTTAAACATTTAATCACCCTATATAATTCTGCCCACCGCTTGGAGCAGCTTTCATGGCAGAAGTGTGACTATAATGCCTTCAAATCTGTCTAGTTAGGCAGCTCACTATGTTTTGGAACAGAACCTCTCTCTCTCTCTCTCTCTCTCTCTCTCTCTCTCTCTCTCTCTCTCTCTCTCTCTCTCTCTCTCTCTCTCTCTCTCTCTCTCTCTCTCTCTCTCTCTCTCTCTCTCTCTCTCTCTTTCTCTCTCTCCCTCTCTCCCTCTCTCTCTCTCTCTCTCTCCCTCTCTCTTTCTCTCTCCCTCCATCCCTAATAAAATGGTCAGCAGCATTACAGCTGTTTGTTCCCATACTGTCTTATCAATCATTTCTGATTGGTTAATCACAGAGCAGAGTTCCTCTTATTGGGCCTGACACTCACTTGTTAATAATTCATTCCCCATTGCTGTTTCCCAATTACTCCATCTTCATTCCACTGGTCAGGGATTAACTCTCATCTTCCCGTATGCTGACACATCGTTCCCCCGCCCGATGTGTGTGTGAGGACGTGTCTGTTTGTGAGCGTGTGTTTTCAGTCCACTGAGTTCTTTGGTCCCACTCTGATTTTAAAGAGACCTGACGTCTCTGCATTGCTTTCATTGCCTCCATCCATTCCTTCAACCGTCCTGTGATCATTGGTTACCTCTCATCTTCACTCTGAGCTCATGCTGTCTGTTTTTTGATGAAAGGAGGTTAGATGTACAAATAGGAGGAGGGGAAGAATAAAAAGTGCCAAGGATGTACAGTTTTCCTTTCTAGATGCCTGGTTTTTTAGGATCTAAGAAATAATGATCATAATGTATTATTACACAATCAATGTGTTTTGAATTATGAAAATTGATAACTAAATTAATTTGATTATCTTAATTTCCATCCATCCATCCATCCATCCATCCATCCATCCATCCATCCATCCATCCATCCATCCATCCATCCATCCATCCAAAATATACAAACTCTGAACTGTTCTGGTGGCCATTAGCACACTGACAATCAACACCACCAGTGTCAGTCTTTTTCCAGTGTCCTCTGAAATTCCACTAGAACAAAAGTGCAGTATGTGCCTTGTGATTTTGCTAACTGTGCTTGCCGAGTGACATTGTGCCTCACCGCACCCCTCTTCCTCGCTAACCTGTGCAACCTTCCTGGCTGGCCGGCATAATGCCCACCTAAACATTAGCAACAGGATCGAATGACGTCCAGTCAGATCTCTCTTCACCTCTCAATGCTCATTCGTTGTCACCTCAGCTTGTTGTGTGTAAACTGAGCGAGCGCTGTCTCAGAGAGCCTTTAAAACTCATTCGGTTTTCTTTTTTTGGTCTCCCAAAGCTTCTCCTTTGCTCTGTCTGTTGTAAACCCTTTTGTTTCTGTTCATTGCCAAAGCTCCACTCTAGGCTGGAGGGGCTCAAAGATGATCGCAGGAACCATAGGACCTTCGACTCGCGAGTAACTATTCCCAACCCACGCAAAAAAAAAGGAGCTGCTTCCATCCGCAAACTCTGCTTTGCGTCAGGAGTCCAAACTCCTTGCTTTACACTCTTCTTCTCTCTCCTTGTCTTGTTTCTTTCCTCTCTCTCATTATCTTGTCTGTAGACGTTGCTCTTTCTAATGCTCTCTTTGTTTTATTAGCCGTTTGGTGTGTTGGAGTCTCTTGTGGACATTGAGTTCTGTTTCTTAGATCTTTTTTCTCCTGTTTTTCTGTTCCTTTTAAGTTTTATCTCCATTTAGATGCAGTGTTTTATTGCTGTTTGCTGTATGTGAGCTGCGCCTCATTGTTTTCTTTCTCTTCCCGTCTTTCTCTAACTCTCTCTCTCTCTCTCTCTCTCTCTCTCTCTCTCTCTCTCTCTCTCTCTCTCTCTCTCTCTCTCTCTCTCTCTCTCCCCCTTTCTCTGCTCTGTGTCGATCATTGATTTGTCGTGTTGGTGCTAGTCTGTTGTAACTGGATCGTGAGTAGAAAGGATTTGGGACTTGCTTGTGTGTCTCCCCCTATAGGCCAGGGGCATTGCGTCTCAGCACAAAGGACACGTAAAGGGCTGTTTTAATGCTTTCATGCAGTAAATCAAAAACATAATATCTATAGACTTCACCCACTATAGCCTCAAGTCAATGTGTATTTTTGCATGGAATTTGATTGCCCTCTCATACCATTACTCTTGGCCTAAGGGAACTCCATACTTTATGATACTTTGTATTGGTAGATTCCACAGTTACAGCTGAATGTAGAATCAAATTTGCTATTATTATTATTATCTTAAAACATTCATGGCTCACTTTGAGAGAAATTGAGCTTTTAAAAGGGGTCACAATTAAACTCAATGGGAGGGAGTGTTCAAATTGTGTTCTATCTTATGGAGCTTTCTAGCTGTTAAAGTCAACTTGAAATTGAGACTATTTTTTAGAATAAATGTATATGTCTAAATTAAATGTCTATATATTTGTAATTTTTAATCTTATCTGATGTCAAGTAGGCCACATCTAGGCTACTGTTGTTGGTCCCGTTGTAACAATGTCAAATAACAATAGATTGAAAAAAGGAGAATTACCAATGGGATACGTCGAAATGCTTTTGAGGCTGAACTTGACCTTCAACCTCCAAGTTCCAGTCGAAAAGCAGACAGAAAGCCCATTTTGGTTTATAACACCCAGTTTTCATGGTCCAAACAATTCCAGGTGGATAAAAGCAAGTCCTGCATTTTTTGTTCACTTTACATTATTTGAAAAGCAAAATGACTAAATAAACACTTTTGAAGTACCTTAAAAGTAGTATTTTACATCTTCTGAAGCTGTACAGTTGCTTTTTGGGAGGTACCAATCCAAAATTTCCACTTCACTGTTTTGATATGAACACCTACATTTTTCTTTCCGGCTGAATCTCTGAAATCCCATAACAGCCTTAAGATGGTTCATGTTGACTTTAATGTCTGCTATATCAGACACGATTCTGGAACCGGGTTGATTTGGGCACTAGAATGCTACCATGACATAACACATCAATTTTCTGATACACCATAATGTCAAGTCCATGATGATAATGATAATAATGGCAGTAGGACTGAAAATGTTATTTTCAGTTTGTTTGTTTTCAAGCTAGTTTCTTTTGGTTGTTTTGTCTGGATGTGTAGATGATCATTCTGATCTTTATGAATCCTGTCAGTGGAATGCTAACTCTCCTGGACAGAGGATGGGGCTCCTTTTGTGCTCTAACTCTCTTCATGTCTTTCTGTCTTTCTTTTCCCAATTCCTTTCTCTCTCTCTTCCTCATTCCCTCTCATTCCGTCTCTCTCTCTCTATATCTGTAGGTGCAGTCACGATGCAGCAGCAAGGAGAACATCCTGAGAGCAAGTGGGTGACTGATTGTGCATTATCAGTGACGTTTGTGCAAGTGAGTTCGAGAGCATGTGTAACTTCTCACTCTTTGTCTCAGGTCACAGTGCAGTGGACATCACCAAGGTAGCTCGGAGACACCGAATGTCCCCGTTTCCCCTCACTTCTATGGACAAGGCCTTCATCACTGTGCTAGAGATGACTCCTGTCCTGGGTACCGAAATCATCAATTACAGAGGTAAGCTTTTTGTTTGGTCATACCAGCCCTAAACTACACCAAATGCCTGAACGCACAAAGTTAAGCCAGATGAGACAATATATTCACAAACTAGGGGTGTCAAAAGTATTTAGGATCAGGCTCGGTGAGATATTGGTGAATGTGAACAGGTGGGATGAAAATGCGATCAAATCAAATATGAAATATGTGCATTAGGACTAGCAGTGTAAATTTAGCCTAATAGACCTGCAACTGTCATTAATATTAGTCAGACAACAATAATAACAAGAAAAAGTCTGTTCTCGGCTGAATAACTTTAGTACCTGTTATGAGAACTCTGCAATCAGATTGCCCATCAATGTGTGTATACTATATATATATATATATATATATATAGTATACACACACCCTTTGATGTTCATGTCTGATATATATAATTTTAAAATAAAGGAATTCTGTATTATATTTGTTTTTTTTTTGTAGCTTTGAAATTGGTATTGAGAAACATTATATTTTACTTGTACTATTATAAACCACTGGCATTTTACAAACTTCTCGTAGAAAAAAAGAAAAGAAAAAAAACCTCAAAACTATTTCTGTTTACGTCATTCTCTGAATTTTTTTTTTGTTGGTCAACAATCAGTGAAAAAAAGAAAAAAAAGAATTAAAAAACAACAATGGATCATTGCAGTATGATGTTTCAGACTCTGCATGGAGTTCACAAGGATGAATTGTTTCATTTAAAAAATGTTGTCACTCATATTTTAGTATTTAAAATTCAGACCCATTCGAACAATTGTTGTGAATAAGCCTTAAAGGGGTAGTTCACCCAAAAACCAGCATTATTGTCATCATTTATTCACCCTTGTGTTGTTACAAATCCATATGACTTTCTTTCTTCCATGGAACACACAGTAAGTTTTGAAGAATGTTCTTGCTACTCATTTTCATACTGTGTAATTTGAAGAGCCATAAAACATCCTACAAATACTCCATATTACTATTACTTTTCTTATAGTAAAGAGCATTTTGTTATAGAGACGTATAAGACACGCTGTCATGAATAAGTCCTTTTGTTCTTCACGGAAGAAGGAAAGTCAAATGGATTTTGAAAGACACAAGGATGAATGAACGATGAAAGAATTTTCATTGTTTGTGGACTATCCTTTTAAACATGTAGTACTGTCCCTCTTTTGATACCAAACTGTGTTCTCATTGGCTGTTGGACTGTGGTGTATATAGGCCAGTAAGTGCTGAAGGCATATAGTCACCAAGCTTTTTGCTTTGCAGGCTTTCAGATTTTGCTTTTTCATCTTTCCTGCCTGTAGCTCCTCATCTGTCACACATCTGTTCGTTCTTTCTTTCACTCCATCATCTCTCCATCTTTCCAGCTTTAATCCTGTCGCCTGTTCCATCCGCCGTCCTCTGTTGTTTTTTAACTCGCTGACCTTCTCTGAAGCTTTGATGCCATTGTGATCATCTGAAGACAGATCCTGTGGTCAGTTTTCACACAAATCCAACCGTTAAGGCCTTCTTTCTGAATTCCGGATAAACTCTGGAAGATTTTCGATCAATCAAAGTTGCTCAGTTTACAGTTCAGTCCCACTGGTTATATTACATCCCATAGTTTTTTTGTTTACTTTATGGTCAGTGCACCAAAATTAAAAGTTTAGCCCATGCTATTCTTTTTGATGGCTCTTCTATGATTTTTCATGGCCATCACTCACACAGAGCGGCCAGCCTTGCATGTGGATGTGAATTTGCCACCAAGACGCAGGTCTGTGAGCTGGGCGTTAATGTCGGTCCATGTGGTGGGGGATAGTGGGATTGCCCATGTGGTAGTGTAATGTGCCCAATGCGTCTGGCAGGGCCCAATGCAGGTGACTTGGCCCCTCCAGCACGAAAAGGCATCTGGCGCCAGAGTGGCTCAAGTTGGCGGAAAATTCCTCTCTGCACTGGCGTCGAAGCACTGGCAGAGAGGAGAGCCCTGGCCAGTGACGCCCAAGCCCCAAAGTGTGACACAGGTCAGTGAGCACCTTACCCAGCACCTTCATGTCCGGCGCACACCTTCGAGCATGCCTGATGCTCATCTGGCCCCAGTAATGTGTGGAATAGTCATCCATGCCTCAGTGCCATTTCACCTCCAGACCAGCAAGGGGCGATTGAGAGTTGTTTGCAGCCGCCGATGAGAGGGTGGAAAAAGAAACTCATGTCAAGGACTGATCTGAGCGTCGCTGAATCACAATTTGCATACTTCTGCATACTTGTATGCAAAGTATAATACACAAATTTTAGCCGGGGATTGTTTAGTTGTAAGTATGATGAAAGTCAATACAAAATTGTGACACGAATCGTGTCTTGATATTACTTTCAGTGAATCATTGCAAGCAAATCCACTTGCATTGCATGGAATGATCCATCCAATCAGAAATAGTATGCCATTTTGGGTAACTTTTGACATACTACTTTAATGTGACACTATTACGGATAGTATGTCGAATTGGGATTCAGCTCATAAGAGACAAGTGATTCACTGGAGTCTTTTGTTTTCCTTTAGCTTGTTCCACTGATTTGGACATGGCATGGTTGTCATAAATAGTCAATGGAATCATGTTCCATGTTTGGCTGTATTTGTTTGGTTTATCCATGGAGAATGGCCTAGTTTGGAAGAGTTTTGTTGTCATTTTGCATCCTAGATCATTTGCCCATAACTTCTGCTATTGAATGCAATGGTCAGAGATGTCAGTGTGCTTGCAAACAAAAAACAACTGTAAAAGTACAAACGACTTAAAGCAAACATTCAATACACAAGCTTTTCTGACAAAACCCAGCAGCTCCTCAAACACTGTGCATTCAATCTATCAGTAACTGTGTGTAGAGCTTCACTGTTTCCTGACGGATAAAAGTGATTGATTTTCAGCTCAGTGCGAGCGTAAGGAGGGCAGGTCCAGATCAGCGTAAATAGAGGAAATATCCTCACCCAGCCAAGTAATGTCACTCATAAATTTTTGAAATGCGTTGTTCATACAACAAGATGGGTGTAAGTTATGAGCGGCTGTCTGTTTTAAAACCTCTTTCTGTCACCTCGGTTAATAAAATGAATTTAAAATGTATAAATGGTCTCAGCCTTGGAGAAGATTGGCCATTTAGAGTATGCTGAGGTGAGACAGTCTGTTCTGCTGGATTTTGATGTATAAGAGTTTCTGATGCACTGATATGAATTACCAATAACCAATAGGTTTGCAGATATTGCCGTATACATCTGTGTCGACATATGCCACTATTCAAAAGTTTGGTGTCGGTAAGATTTAAAAATTATTTCTGAAAGAAGTCTTTGTCTATTCAAAATACAGTAACAATAGTATCTCTTTAGGATCCAATTCTTATTGTTAACTATAGTTGCTTATTAGCATGCATATTAGTATGATGATAGCTGTTTATTAGTACTTATAAAGCACATATTGATGCCTTATTATGCATGACCTTATTCTACATGCCTTAAGCCTAACCACTACCTAAACATAACTACCTTACATTAAGATTGTGTATTTTTATAATGAATGTTATAAGTTTCTTTTTTTCTAATATTTTTTAAAGTAATTTATTCCTGTGATGGCAAAGCTTATTTTTCAGCAACCATTATCGGTACTCCAGTTTTTAGAGACACTTTGATCTGGTTAATCAAGAAACTTTTCTTGTTATTATTAATGTTGGAAACAGTTGTATTCCTTAATATTTTTTGTGGAATCTCTGATGCATGTTTTCAGAATTATTTGATGATTAGAATGGAGTCTGATATTATGGCTGATTATTTTTGCTCACCTAGGATGATTTTAAATGGGGAAAAAAATATTTAAAAAAACAACAAATTATTCTAGTTTTAAAGGATAGATTGAAATAGCTTTAAAAAAAAAAATTTAAAGGGGGGGTGAAATGCTGTTTCATGCATACTGAGCTTTTTACACCTTTAAAGACTTGGATTCCCATCCTAAACATAGACAAAGTTTCAAAAACTAATGTTGGACGTTTGATGGAGTATTTCTGTGTTTAAAATACTCCTTTCGGTTTCTCACAAGTTTCGGCGAGTTTTTTTCGAGTATGGGTCTACTTGACGTTAAATAGATCGGAAGGTCCTTGTATGGGCCGTAAGGGCTCTTCTCCCGGTAGGGTGCGCGCGCGTGTGACTAGAGCGAGAGAGGAAATGCACGCTGTAAACAGTCTCTCAGGTGCAGATCCAGTCGTCCGTGAACACTTATGTCGCGCGCCGCGCTCCACTTTATTCCTATGGGTGACGTCGAGCGACTTCAACACTTCAGCACAGCATTCCGGGAAGGCAGCGCTGCATTTGAACCGATTTGAACGCAGAAATGACGGGAAGCTTCAAGGCATCGCTTCAGTCGCGTCTCAAAGTGGATCTCCACGGTAACTGCTGTCACAGGACTTCACCAAATCATACCAAAGAAGTGTGTTTTTGACAGAGTGGTCCCAGCGATAAAGGTTCGGTCCTTGGAAGCAGCCGGTGAGTAAATCAACTTCAAATGTCTCTGCTGTTGGCTACCATCGCGTGAGTAAACATCAGTAAACGATACGATCGCGTGCTTCGTCATTCAAATGCGCTAACGGTTAACGTTTTTCCATTGTTGTTCTGTATAACGTTACACTATTCTGACTCTGACGTGCAAAACCGTTTTGCTTGCTACCTCTAAGGTCTAACGTTAGTCACATACAATAGTCCATAAACCGAATCATGTCCTCATAAACTGCGCGTAAAGACACACAAAGGCCCCTAAATACAGTACATACCACAGAGACGGACATCCTGATGTTGCCGTTTCTCCTGTTCAATTTATTTCAGCCTCAGATTTGATTGTGGATCATTATCTGTATTAGCTGAGATAGATGGGTTTCTCCACGCTTGAGGACGTCACCGCTTTGCGGGCTTGTCATTCTTTAGCTCCGCCCACACGATACGCCTCCAGGCGCTCGTTTTTTTCCGGAAAGACTCGGTACAGCCCAAATTTTTTTTTTAAATATGATAAAACTAAAGACTTTTCGGAGATCTGAAGGATGCAATACTACTCTATAGGTACTCAAGATTGACATGAGATTGACTGAAACTGAGTGTTTCACCCCCCCTTTAACTTTCTCTCTCTCTTTCTCTCTCTCTCTCTCTCTCTCTCTCTCTCTCTCTCTCTCTCTAATATATATATTAGAGAGAGAGAGAGACACAGAGAAAGTTTAAAAAAGTTTTTTTGACAAGTATATATACTTGACAAGTGTGTGTGTGTGTATATATATATATATATATATATATGTATGTATGTATATATATGTATATATATATATATATATAGATGTATATATATAGATGTGTGTATATATATATATATATATATATATATATATATATATATATATATATATATATATATATATATATATATATACACATATACATATACATACACACTTGTCAAATTCGATAATATTTTTCACAATAATGTTTTCAATTTTATTTATAATATATGGTATTTATATGTACCTCAATACTGCACTTTCCCAAAAATAAATGTATATTTGGTGTTTATTGTTTATTTGGTTAGAAGTTATGAGAAGTTTAATGGGTGTCATTACCAACCCAGTGGGCAGTTGATGTCAATTTAACATCAATATGACATCAAACATTGGTGTCAAAATTACATCACAAAATACGTCTAGAATGAAAGTCATATTGGCGTCAAGGTGCCAGCTGGGAATCTTATTAGTATTATAAACGTTTATTTCATTTGTATTTTTTTAAATATAAGTTTCAATTTAATTGAGTCAAAGATAACTTAAAGATTACATTTCTTTTAGAATCCGTTTTATGAGACACTGCTTTAGTGTTAATTTCAAGATGACAGCATTTGGTATGGACTTGCATGTGGTCTCTTTACGGGCCTGTGCTCGGCTTTGTTGAGTTGATCTGTGCTTTTTGTATTGTAGCTGCAGGGAATCGTTGCAGTTTCACGGTGACTGGGTTGTCAGGGCTCTGTGATGCGCGCTTGAGTACTCATCTCTGTGTGTAGATAACACCGTACCCATCTGTTTGATCTCCCAATCCAGACACGCGCTATTTTTAGAGCCTCGTCAGATGTGCTGTTTTAGAGAAATAAGTCTTTTCTAATCAGCCTCCAACCGAGAAGAGGCCTCATTAGCATCAGCTCGTTCTCCCTCTCTCATTCTCGTGCTTTATCTCTACAAGAGCGCCTTTGCACTCTCCCATTCTTTCTTTTTCTGTCTCTCTTTATTCTCTCTCTCTCGCTTTCCTTCTGGCTCTCCCCGATTCTTTATTCCTTCTCCTCTTTCTCTCTCTCTGTCTGTCATCTCTCTTTTCTCTTCTTCTTTTCATGTGTGGGAGGGCGCTTGTTGCTTCCCCAAGAGATCTCAGTCTTTGTGAGTGTAAGTGTGTGTGTTTGGTGTTCAGAGGAAATGGCACATCTGTGTTTTAGGGCACACTCTCTACCACCTTTCCTACACCTTCATTTAGGCTATGGGTGAATTCCTCTGCTTTCACATGAAAATATGAAATATGTGACATTCGACCGCTGACAAAGTTCTTTATTCATAGTGCCTAAAATGGCTGACTCCCCTGATAAGTGCCCTGACTATTGAACTAGAGAGCTGATTGAGAAACACCCCTACCCCTCTTTTCCGTTCAAAAATATATTCTTAATGAAAATAACCTTTTTAAATTAAATATATTCTTTAAATAATCAAAATAACAGCTGTGGGTTATGCTAGCTACAAATATTCAAGGATAGCACTTTTATCAATTAACAGTATGTTAAACTAGCTAGCTTGTTGATTAGTTTAATACAACTTTTGTAACTTCATCATCGACTGGTGGTGTGCTAAGCTAATATACTAACTGGTTAGCTTGATTCACTGATATGATGTCTGATTCCTCAATTAGTGTAACTTTTCAGTCATTTAGGATGATTTAAACATTTTCAAGGCTTATGGATGTTATTTCACTATGTATGGGTGTTCAATTTAACTATTATGGGTAATCTTTTTTGTAACAGTGCTAGCTAATAAATACTACAAATAATGTTGTACAATTTGTGACACTGTGTGCAAGGTTAGCAGACTTGTCAGTGGTGTTTGCCAATTAACATTATGCTAAGCTAATGTGCTAATCTGTTGACTTGCAGGCTACAAGAGTAAACAGAACATGAAATGTTGAACTGGCAGTTAATAAAGTACATTCTTTGTCTTAATAAATTAGTTAAGAGAGTGTAAATCATAATATGCACCGTCCTTGTTTTTACATCTGTCTGTTCATGTTGTTTGGTTGCATGTGTGCATTTGCTTTCTCATGTGGCTTTTGCTGTCCTCTGATCTAGGCACATTTTCCCTTTATAACCTTTACAAAGGAAGTTAACTTTCTTTGTTGCTGTATTCATAATTGTATGAGTTCATGAGAACTTTTTTTTTTTTTGTAGATGGAATGGGTCGAGTTCTGGCTCAGGACGTCTATGCCAAAGACAACCTGCCTCCTTTTCCTGCGTCAGTTAAAGATGGCTATGCTGTTCGAGGTGATTGCCCTTTTCTGTCAAATTCACACAGTCACACACTGTCTCGATAACCCCTTTTGCACACAAATGGTGCCTTTTACTTGAATCTATTTTTTCAGACCTCTCAGTTAGTACTGCATTTAAACTGACTTAAGAGCAGAGTGATCACATAACTGATTATATAAGATAACCTGCCCATAAATATACATTTGCACATTAAGTCTTAAGGGTAGTTCACACTGACCAAACAAATGCCTGCAAACACGAACAAACATTCAGACAGTTTTAACATCCAAAGCAATTTAAAGAATTGATTTTACACCTCCGTTAAATTCATATATATAGGAAATAGATACATCAACATATCAAATCTTTAGAAATCATTTCACACAAATGATGTTTGCACCAAGTTGAAAGGGCTGACTTCCTAGTCTGCCACCTTTTGGCAGCTGCATGAATGATTATCTCCCTTTTACCCGTAATACTTTATCATCATAAGCTTAATAAGATATAACAACCTTTTTTCTTAACCTTATTACCATTAGAATCTAATTCAACAAACCTGTAAACCTTCTGAAACTAACTCTGAGTTACTCTTTTTATTGTTTTTCAGCTGCTGATGGCCCTGGGGATCGCTTCATCATCGGAGAGTCTCAGGCTGGGGAGCAGGTAAGTTAAGCTATCACCAACTAGTTAGCTAAACTAGTCTTCTTGCACTTTTGTGCCATGAAAACATGCTGAGTTTCCTTACACATACACTTGAAATGCCTGCTTTTGCACTGGCGCCTTGTGTCTGCAGGAAGCTTATGTGCTCAGATGGCAAGAAAATTCAGAATCAGTGAGCGTGGTTAATGAGTGTATTACACGCACACACACACAGAGTGGAGGGGAGATCCCCATGGGATGTGTGCAGCAAAAATGCAGGCCAGCACTTCAGTGCTCATTGCTGATGTCCACTAGTGCACTGGTGTGTAGAGTGTGTGTTTGTGTCATGGGCCATAGCTGATGCCATACAAATAACAATGTATATGTATGTAAATGTTATTTCATGTAAATAAAAGCAATTTCAGAAAGACAAAACATCAGTATTTTGCTTTCACGCCACAGACATAGACTGTACTTTGATACAGTGCTGAGGGTCTTTTTCTGTGTGTAGCCCACTCTTACAGTTATGCCAGGCCAAGTGATGAGGGTGACAACAGGTGCTCCTATCCCATGTGGTGCAGACGCTGTAGTGCAAGTAGAAGACACAGAACTGCTACGAGAGTCTGAAGATGTAAGTATATCACATTCTCAACCACAAACTAATTTAAACTACTTTAATGAATATATATTTAAACAAATAATAATAACCACACAAAAAAACCCTTCTAATAAATAACTTTAACTTACTCAAAATTAACCAATTAACTGCTTTATTTTTAAGGAAACTGCATAAATATGTTTTGTGTTATGGTTTTAATATGGATAAAACTAGAAACACAACACACAAGCCCTTCTAAACAGTGTGTAGGAATTTGCAAATAAATGAATGTCCCAGTGTCATTACTATACATACGCTGGTTGGTTATTACAGGGTACAGAGGAGCTGGAGGTGAGGATCCTGGTTCAGGCCCGTCCAGGGCAGGATATCAGGTGAGTGGGACTGTAGTTTGCTTCCTCAGTAAAAAAATAATCTAACCTAATATTTACTTTTTATTTTTGTACTGTTTTTCCATCCTAACTATTTCCGCACCAATTTGATGATTTTCACAAAAAATGTCTGGCCCCCAGAATATTTTGTTGTATAAATATATGAACATGCAGGATATAAAAAGAAAGACTTAAATGTGGGTAAGTTTCATAAAAAAAATTAAAAAAAAAACTACAACGTGCATAAGCAACGCTTTAATCACTTTTTAATGCTCCTTTTTTGACTGTGTATTGATCTTGAGATTCTCTACTGTTTCAGAAGATACATAATAGCGCTCCCTACCGATTGCTTATTACTTTTGAACTGTTACCAAATTAATATGGTGTGGTCAGTGTAAAGTAACAATGATGAATACAAAGTTTGATGTCAGTACGCCAAAGCATTGCAGAGATAAAGCCTCAGAATCTGCTTGGCATCATGCAAAAAATGTTGTGAAATGTTGCATTATTCGTGAAAGGTTTTGTCTATCAAAAAGCTTTTAATAACTTTTTTGCCAACATTGACTGAAGATGATTGGAGCTGATTTCAGTGAAAATTGGACCCTTAGTCTAGGAGGAGTTTGAAAAAGGTTTTCAAATAGATTCAAAATGGTGGACAGCATGGCATAACTGGTATCATTGTTCTCGGTATGACTCAAGAAATCTATTAAGTCCAGTTTCAGTACAATAGGCAACATTTATCAGAAGCTATTAACATTTTTGGAAATTTGATTTTAACTTTAATTCTCAACTTTTTTAGTACCTTCAGGGCATGGTGTCAATAACACTTGCTGAGTTTGTATTGATACGGCAATGTGTTCATAAAATAGAGTATTTTACGATAAAATTAAAGATGACCGGCACCCAAAATGGCTCACATGGGAAAATAGTTTTTTGAAAATGCTTTGGTTTATCAAAAACCTTTTAATGTTTATTATCCCTCTTTGCTTGGCCCCTGATAACAGTTTTATATTTAAATATCTAATGTATTTCTGATGGCAAAGCTGAATTTTCATCATTCAGCATTACTCAAGTCTTCAATGTCACATGATCCTCCAGAAATCATTCTAATATGCTGATCTGGTGCTATGTTGAAAACAGTGATTTTTTTATTATTTAGGATTCATTGATGAAACTTAAAAAGAGCAGCATTTTTGAAAAATAGTTTTTGTAACATAAATGTATTTACTATTACTTGTATTTAACTGAATGCATGCTTGCTGTAAAAAGGTAGTGTATGTGTACATATATCATGTTTTGATCATGTTTTAAATATTCTTAATCAGACTAATATGTTTAAACTAGTAACGTAAAGCCTGATGTTAGTCTGTTCTCTTGCTTGTCACACACAGGCCTATTGGTCATGATATTAAGCGTGGAGAGTGTGTTTTGGCTAAGGGCACTCACATGGGTCCATCTGAGATCGGCCTCTTGGCTACTGTCGGAGTCACAGAGGTGGAGGTGCAGAAATTCCCAGTTGTAGCAGTCATGTCCACTGGCAATGAGGTAGGGCTTGCTTGTGTCTGTTGCTTTATTCTATTTTGCTCATGGTGTTTTAAAACATGTTTGGACGTGTGTATGTATTCTTATGTGTGCAGTTGTTAAACCCTGAGGATGACCTCCACCCAGGCAAGATCAGGGACAGTAACCGATCCACACTGTTGGCCACCATTCAGGAGCACGGCTATCCCACCATCAACCTCGGCATCGTCGGAGACAAGTCAGCATCCCTCCCTTACCGCCCACACACACGCACACGCACGCACACACACACAGTCAGCTTTGCACATGTCTAAATCTTTCCAGCCTCAGCACTCCTCTGAAACTCTGAAATCAGCTCATATATTAGAATCGATACAGGATCATACAACGTCTCAGCAGAATTTACTGAAAGACAGCACTTCCTGCAGTCCTCTGAAGTATTTTTCCACCATTATTTGTATTTACATAAATATACTGTAAGTATGTATACTGTTTAAGAAGTAACTACGAACGTTGAAAGTATCAGTGATAAGTGACTGAAAACAAATTTGAACAAAGTATCTAATGCATTTAGTATAAATATAAAATATAACAAGATATTGTGTATTTCGAAATGTATTATTTATTGTTTATGTAATTCTGCTGACATATCCAATGAAGTCTGTCCAAAAAGAGGATGTTTTATTTTTTCAGTTGAAGTGTATTATAAAGTTCAAAGTTTGGGGTCCGTAAGATGAAAAAAAAATCTTATGCTCACCTAGGCTGCATTTATTTGATCAAAAATAAAGTAAAAACAGTAATATTGTGATGTAGTACTGAAATTTAAAATAATTATTTTCTATTTTAGTTTATTTTAAAATTAATTTATTCCTGCGATGACAAAGCAGCCGTTACTACTTTCTGTGTCACATGATCCTTCAGAAATAATTGTATTATGCTAATTTGCTTCTAAAGAAATATTTAATATCATTATCAATACTGAAAACAGTTGTGCTGCTTAATTATTTTGTGCAAACTGTGATACATGCTTTTTTTCAGGATTCTTATATGAATAGAAATTTTAAAAGAAACGGCATTTATTTGAATCTTTTGTAAAAATGTAAAAAAGATTCAAATAAATATTTTGAAACAATGTAAAAGTCTTTACTGTCACTTTTGATCAATTAAATGTGTCCTTGATGAATAAAAATATTACATTCAGGTTATTGCTTGCATTCAATTTGCACTAACCGTGTAACATCAGGTTCACACATACTTCATTTGCAGTACGTATGCAGTTCAGAAGCAGCATGGGCTCATGTGCTTTTACATATGACACTTTGCAGTGCACAACTAATACCAAAAGCACAACAATTATACATATTTTTTTATGTATAATAAAACATATCGGTGTTTAGTTTTTTTCATCATTGTAATTATCTTTGTACACCATACAGTTGTACAATCCTTCTCAGACATATTCACATTTAAATGCACTAAATTTAAATAACATTAAATTCATTATTTCTAAATTTATATATTAAGTTGCTCCAGCAAGTGGAAAAACATTTAAACATACAGTGGGTACGGAAAGTGTTCAGACCCCCTTACATTTTTTACTCTTTGTTATATTGCAGCCATTTGCTAAAATCATTAATGTACACACAGCACCCCATATTGACAGAAAAACACTGAATTGTTGACACTTTTGCAGATTTATTAAAAAAGAAAATCTGAAATATCACATGGTCCTAAGTATTGAGACCCTTTGCTCAGTATTTAGTAGAAGCACCCTTTTGATCTTTTGAAGCACCCTGCAGATCATCTCCATTTCTGTCAGGTTGGATGGTAAATGTAGGTGGACAGCCATTTTCAGGTCTCTCCAGAGATGCTCAATTGGGTTTAAGTCAGGGCTCTGGCTCGGCCATTCAAGAACAGTCACAGAGTTGTTGTGAAGCCACACCTTCATTATTTTAGCTGTGTGCTTAGGGTCATTTTTTCTTGTTGGAAGGTGAACCTTCGGCCCAGTCTGAGATCTTGAGCACTCTGGAGAAGATTCTCGTTCAGGATATCCCTGTACTTGCCGCATTAATCTTTCCATCAATTGCAACCAGTCATCCTGTCCCTGCAGCTGAAAAACACCCCCACAGCATGATGCTGCCACCACCTGTACGGGGCAGCACCACTCTTTACTGTTGGGACTTTATTGGACAGGTGATGAGCAGTGCCTGGTTTTCTTCACACATACCGCTTAGAGGCAAAAAAGTTCTATCTTGGTCTTATCAGACCAGAGAATCTTATTTCTCACCATCTTGGAGTCCTTCAGGTGATTTTTAGCAAACTCCATGTGGGCTTTCATGTGTCTTTCACTGAGGAGAGGCTTTCCTCGGGCCACTCTGCCATAAAGCCCCGTCTGGTGGAGGCCTGCAGTGATGGTTGACTTTCTACAACTTTCTCCCATCTCCCGACTGCATCTCTTGAGCTCATCCACAGTGATCTTTGGGTTATTCGTTACCTCTTTCACCAAGGCTCTTCTTCCCCGATTGCTCAGTTTTGCTGGACGGCCAGCTCTAGGAAAGGTTCCGGTTATCCCAAATGTCTTCAATTTAAGGATTATGGAGGCCACTGTTCTTTTAGGAACCTTAAGTGCAGCAGAATTGTTTTTGTAACATTGGCCAGATTTGTGGCTTGCCGCAGTTCTGTCTCTGAGCTCTCTTTAGGCAGTTCCTTTGACCACATGATTCTCATTTGCTCTGACATGCACTGTGAGCTGTAAGGTCTTATATAGACAGGTGTGTGGCTTTCCTGAACAAGTCCAATCAGTATAATCAAACACAGCTAGACTCAAATGAAGGTGTAGAAGCATCTCAATGATGATCAGAAGAAATGGGCAGCATCTGAGTGAAATATATGAGTGTCACAGTAAAGGTTCTCAATACTTAGGATCATACGATATTAAGTTTTTCTTTTTTAATAAATCTGCAAAAATGTCAACATTTCTGTGTTTTTTCTGTCAATATGATGTGCTTGTGTACATTCATGAGAAAAAAATTAACTTAAATTATTTTAGGAATATAACAGTGTGAAAAATGTAAAGGGGTCTGAATACTTTCCGTACCCACTGTACTTTTCTTATTAAAATTGCAAACATTTTAAACTAAAACTTATAATTGACAATATTCCCTAGACTCATTCCCTTTCTTTTTGATATAAATCTTCATATAAGAAATACATGTTATAAAGAATTGTGTTTTTCCACCTCAAGAGACAATGTCGCCTTGTTTATCTAAATATGAGTTAAAGTGTAGTTTCGCTTGCTTTGCCCTGGGCAAAAAGCCATGTGTTGACTGTGAAACACAGTGGAGCTTAATTATATGCATTTATGGAGAAATTTCTACATTTTCATGTCAATCCATGTTTTATGCGAACTGTACATTGGGACTTTAATTTAACGCATGCTACACAGCAAAAATAGAACTGGTGCGGAAATGATCACTGCATACGCACCGCTCCTAAACCTTATTGCTGAACCACATCCATGTGCCGTGTGAATGCTCTAATCTGTTAACAAGGCCTTGGGAAAAAAAATGATGTGTGAACCTGGTGTTAGCAAAAATTTTACTCTTAACTAGCATAGAGAAAAATGGAAGTCATTTGGCATGAACATGTTTTCTAACTCCCCCTGCAGCCCAGACGACCTGCTGAACGCCCTAAACGAGGGCATTAGTCGTGCTGATGTCATCATCACCTCCGGGGGCGTGTCCATGGGTGAGAAGGTCAGTTGATTGGAGTTGTCTGGAAGTGTATGCAAAGTCACATGCTTGAAATATCTGAGCCTCTCAATAAAGGAATGCAGCCTCACGGAGATTAATCTGCTTCATGTCAAGCAGAGGATTCCTTTGGTTTACCCAAAGGCCAGGAGATCTCGAATCAAAACACTTTAAGAGCTCATGCCGCAGGTCACTGTGTGTTTTACTGCCATCTAGTGTTACTGCTTGTTTTTTGTCACAAAGCAACACTTGTTAATCTGACCTTTTATTTTGGGTCTTTGCCCAGGCAGCAGTGCACTGACCGCCTCTTGCTCTTGATTTTCCGCCCTATTAATTAGAGCTCTTTAATTACCCAATGCTTCACTTCACCAGGCAGGGATAGATGTGTTGTAATACATGAGTGGAGAAAGGCAAACACACACACACCACTAACGGTTCATTGTTTTTTTGTGGGTTTTTTTCAGGACTACCTGAAGCAAGTGCTGGATATAGACCTCCATGCCCAGATCCACTTCGGTCGAGTGTTTATGAAACCAGGGTGAGTGAGAGAAGCAGTGTTAGTCATACAGAGCTAGACTTGCATAAAGTCTGTACGGGGCACCACTGATATGAGGCGAGGCATTTTAGCACAGCATTTAGTAGTGCTCTGGGATAAAACTAACTGCCGAAAAACTCTTCTAAAGGGTTTAATGCCATGACCTCCAAAATTTTGGCAAAGCTATAATATTGATACAAACCAGTGCACCCTCACTCCCAGAAGTTGTGAAGCACCCCGCCAATCATTTTTCTTCAGCTCCATTTGCTGGTTTTTGTGTGCAAACATAGGCATATAATCTTTTTTTTTTTTTGTGACATGTGAAGGCCAAGTATGGTAACCCATATCGGAATTCGTTCGTCTTCATTTAACTGATCGAAATTAGTGCACACATTAACCACTTCAGCTCTGCAGCACATTTTGCATTTTTTTTTGAGAATTAGGCATATCTGAATTTAAAAGAGCGCCCTGCCTACATGCATTGGAGTAAATTGATAAAAATTGTCTCATTTTACAGAAAACACTGTTTCCACTGTTGTGGAATATTGCATATATTATATTGTATCTATTCACCATTTTATGATAAACATATATAAAAAATAAATATTTTGATTTATTTTTAATTTATTTATTTAAACATCTATATTTGTTTTATCTGTTTGGTCTACAACCTTTCTGACAGTTTCTGTTGATTCTACAAATTGGCACTTAAAAGGGGAATTTTTTTTTTTGATATCTCCTTCCAAAAAAAGCTATTGAGATTTATCTGTCCAAACTATCTAATAACTCCTACTCATCTGCATTGACGTAAGCCTGCCACTAGGAAATCGAAAAGAAGGCTTCGCCTCTTCAACTTTGTAAAGGGAGATCTCGGGCTCTGATTGGTCTAGAAACATGATCAACATGTTTAAAAAGAGCTGAGATTCTCAGCTCATAGACATGTGAAAATAGTATTCAGACTATATTATTTTATTATATGTAATATAAATGCAGAAGTTATTGGGTTATTAAGAAAGCTGAGGTTCTAATCTTTCAAATGATACCATATATGTCTAGTTTTGTGGTGCTCAAGTTATAGATTTTTAAAAAAGATTTTTTTAAAAGATTATGATGCATTATTCCACAAGGGCTGGTCCAATGGGTCCTTGTGGACGCGTCCACACAAGCGCTAGGGTGCGCGCGGCAAAAACGACGTCAACGCGGAGCGGCCGGTTGTGCATGTTGGGTGACAACCTCCCCATTTTGCCTGCCGGTGTGCAGCGCATTTTTTTTAACAGCGTGATTTACTCCGCATCCGAAGACGAACGAGTTCTAGGCGAATCTAGCTGAGCATGACGTATCATCACACCGGCACCCGGTTTGCACATACAAATTAGGTGCTTATATTTTTACAAAACGAGCCTACAAAAGCAGAAATACGCCCTTTTAAATAAAGATCCATGTTTAACCAAACTAAAAAAAAATCACAAAACTAAAAAAACTTTAGTGAAATTAGGAAATATTTAAGAGACCGTTAATTTAGTTGTATGCATGTGTGCATATATTTTGTTCTCATGTCACAAGGAATAATATCAAGGTTTACGGAGTTTTACACGATTCTTTTGTAGTGTGGTTTTTGGTGAAATGTGCTAAAATAAATATCATCCCCTGTGTATATTAGCCCGCTTTTTCCTGATGGTTTATAGAACAATTACTCCGAGTCGCCCTCTGTCGTTTCAAAGAATAGCACAAAGGTGAGTGCGTCAAGTATAAACGCCTTGTCCGTTTGGGGAGGAGCGCGCGGTCAGCGGAGGCTCGCGCTCCGGAGCCGGGCGAAAGTATAAACAAGGCTTAAGGACTAGTGAGTAGTAAACACACACGCACTGCAAACCATGGACACACCCAAGAACAGAGAGCAGCTATTTTGCTATGGCCCCTGGTGAGCGATTGCGGATTAGGTGCCTTGTCAATACCTTGTACCCAAGTCATTTCCTGCCGGTATTGAGAGAGACTCTAACCATTAGGCCACAACTGACCCCTTCATTTGATCCAAAAACAAAGAAAATTAAACAGAACAAGAGCTACATAGTGTTTATATCAGTACTTTTTTAGTGTTATTTATATAGTATTACACTATTTATTTATATGTTACATTTGCTTGTATTTTATTTTTTCAGAACTACTTACCCTCATGTTTTTCGACACCCGTAAGACCTCTGTTCATCTTCGGAACACAAATGTGGATATTTTTGTTGAAATCCGATGGCTCAGAAAGGCCTTCATTGGTAACGCCATTTCCCCCTTTCAAGACCCATAAAAGGCACTAAAGTAGTCGTTACAAAGCCCATCTCACTACAGTGGCTCTACAATAATTTTATGAAGGGACGAGAATAGTTTTTGTCTATAAAAAGATGAAATAACAGTGTATTGATTCATAATTCGGATTGCCAAAGTCACGTGATTTCAGCTGTTTGTTACGCGATCCAAATCATGAATCAATACGCTGATTCATAACGGTTCGACAATTTATTTTGAAATTGGCCGATCACTATATAAGTCATTATTTTTGGTGTTTTTTGCACACAAAAACTATTCTCGTTGCTTCATAAAATTATTGTAGTGAGATGGACTTTTATGGGTCTTGAAAGAGGAAATGACATTGTGGCAAATGGAGGCCTTACTGAGCCATTGGATTTCAACAAAGATATCTTCCGTGTTCCGAAGATGAGCGGAGGTCTTACGGATGTCGAACGTGTTTTCATTTTTGGGGGAATTAACCCTTTAAGAGTTTCAGAGAGCTGTGTTATAATTTGCCATAACCCACTGACTGTACATTTTCTCATTACACATTAAGTCTGACTAGAGAATCTATTTTATTTTTGTATTATTATTTTGGTTGTTATTGGAATACAGAATATTGATGCTTTATTCTATTTCTGTTTCAGTTTGCCTACTACGTTTGCCACCTTAGACATTGACAGTGCCAGAAAACTGATCTTCGCCCTCCCAGGTACAATATTCTGTGTATTTGTCATGCGAACGAACAGAGAAGTATTGACAGGAAGAATGTCTCTGTTGGCACTTTTTAGAATTGACACAAATGAGAACACGTACATACACAAACCCAGGTGACTGAGTTTCCTGTTTTTCCTATGTATGTATTGTACCAATTAGAACAATTTCCCTTATTCTAAGTATATACATAAACCTACATACTTATATAGTACCATCTCTAAACTAAATGGTCCCTTCTCCATAAAATATAATCAGCCAACGGTTGCCCACTTATGTACCCTTCTGCAAACCTACATTTCCATGCTTGCCCACTGGCCTGATTAGCTTCCCCAGGCTTGTCCCCACCCCGAGCCCACTGTGCTCCCACCATGTGCCTTCAAAAACCAGGTGGTTGAGGCAGTGGTGACAGTGGCGATTTCTATATTCCCCTTTAAAGGTAATTTCACCTACAGAGACACAGGGGCGACTCTTCTGGAGACTGTGCCCCTGAGTGACAGCGAGGCCAGCAGACTCCCTGTGCCTCCTCCCCCACGAGGAAGTAGGTGCTCTTAATTCAGGAAATAAGCCCTGTCTTCAGCCCGTGCTCAGAAAACGGAAATGGACTCGAAATTTTGACACAAAACCCTAATTAACCGGTTTTCGAAATCAGAACAGGATTTAACACAAAATCTCTTTTTAGTGCACTTGGGCTCATTTGGGACCAGTATGATATAATCATTACAGACACAAGATAATAAAATATGAAAAAAGCCTTGTCTAATCTAACAACCTCCAAAACACAATGAGATG